>NW_024424453.1:57122955-57161140 GCF_017311325.1 Ursus maritimus | reverse complement strand
CCTGGCAGCCGGCTATGCCTCTTCTGAGAGTCAGAGCAGCAGAGGCTGCATTGTCACAGAACAGAGGGATTGCGGCCCGTTCTCCACTGATGTTCTGGCCACTTTAACTCTATTACTGTTGGTGCTGCTCAACCCTGCAGCATCCCGGGATGTGCGCCCCACACCTGGCGTCCCAGCCCTCACTTCCAGGGCCGGCGCGTCTCTGTCCTTTGTGTTTCTAATGCCGCCAGCCGCCCCCGCGCGGTCTCGGATCTCCCGGTCTCAGTCTACGCCCGGTGAACACACCGGGATTCTGGAGTTCCGTGAGAAGCCTGGTGGTGCGCGCACCCGGTTCAGGGTCTCAGTCTGCTGTTTCGCGGGTGCCGACCGCGAGTCTGCCCACTGGATTTCTGCAGTTCCGTATCCGTAGGGTTAGGAGGTCCAATCTCACCACTACAGACCTCTGCAAGAAATGACGGTTACAGGACCAGGAAAACCATCGCAAGAATGCCTGAGTCTGGGCCCGGCACTGTGGCTGGCGGAGCGACTGGACGGTGACTGGAGGTCCCGCGCGTGTGGCGGACGCGAGCAAGCCGGCAGCCTCCCGGCAGCACCGGCAGCCTCCGCAGCAGTACCAGCAGGGCACCCGCCCCTCAGGCGGCCACGGCCTCCATTGCTCTCTGTCAACTGTTTCCTTTGCTATGAAAAGCTTTTTATCAGTTTTTGCACAGCAAAGGAAACAGATCATAGGGGAAGGAAGGAAAAATAGAACAAGAAAAAATCAGAGGGGAAGGCAAACCATGCAGACGCTTAACGACTGAGCCACCCAGGTGCCCCACCATAAAAGATTCTTAGTCAGAAGCAACAAACAGTGTTGCTGGAGGGGAGGAGGGTGGGGGATGGGGTAACTGGGTGATGGACATTAAGGAGGGCACGTGATGTAATGAGCACTGGGTATTATATAACAGTGATGAATCACTGAACTCTACCTCTGAAACTCATAATACACTATGTTAATTAATTTAATTTAAATTAAAAATACATAAATAAAATAAAAAACAGTAAGTCCAAGAATAAGAGAGAAAAGATCATCTATGTACAGTTGAAAATGATTAAAATCAGTCATATATTTAAAAGAATTAAAATCACCTTAATGAGGCTTAGCGATAACCAAATTACCACTGGTTTCCTAAAACAAGATCTAAATTTAAATAAAAATAAGATTCATGAACTTAACAAGCTATGTATTTATAAAGTTACATTTTGCTGCCAAATGTTCAATTGTTATATGATTGTAAATGCTGAATTAATCTGAAAAAGTAATATTCATAATGAATTGTCAACAAGCAGGGATATCATTTAGAACAAAAGAAAAATTTTTTTGATTGCCAACTCTAAAAGAATGTTGATAAAAATGTTCAAAATTTCTTTTTTAATTTAAATTCAATTAGCCAACATATACTACATCATTAGTTTCAGATGTAGAGTTCAATAATTCATCAGGTATGTATAAAACCCAGTACTCATCACATCACAAGCCCTCCTTAAAGGCCATCACCCAATTATGACAAACCCCCCACCTCTCCTCCAGCAACCCACAGTTTGTTTCCTATAGTTAAGAGTCTTTCATGGTTTTTTCCCCTTTCTGATGATTTCCCATTCAGTTTTCCCTCCCTTCCCCAATGATCCTCTCGGCTGTTTCTTATATTCCACCTATGAGTGAAACCATATGACGATTGTCTTTCTCTGACTGACTTATTTCACTCAGCATAATACCCTCCAATTCCATCCACAACCATATAAATGGTAAGTATTCATCTTTTGTTGATGGCTGAGTAATATTCCATTCTCTCTATATAATACCACATCTTCTTTATCCATTCATCTGTTGATGGACATCTCATCTCTTTCCACAGTTTGGCTATTGTGGGCATTGCTGCTATAAACATTGGGGTGCATGTGCCCCTTTGGATTACCACATTTGTATATTTGGGATAAATACTGAGTAGTACAATTGCACTACTACAACCTCAATTTTTAACTTCTTGAGGAATCTCCATACTGTTTTCCAGAGTGGCTGTACCAGCTTGCATTTCTACCAACAGTGTTAGAGAGGGTTCCCCTTTCTCTGCATCCTTGCCAACATTTGTTGTGTCCTGACTTGTCAATTTTAGCCATTACGACTTGTGTGAGGTGGTATCTCATTGTGGTTTTGATTTGTTTTTCCCTGATGGCTAGTGATGTGGAGTTTTTTTTGTTTTTGTTTTTGTTTTTTCATGTGTCTGTTGGCCATTTGTATGTCTTCTTTGGAGAAGTGTCTGTTCATCTCTTCTGCCCATTTCTTGACTGGCTTCTTTGTTTTGTGGGTGTTGAGTTTGATAAGTTCTTTATAGATCTTGGATACTAGCCCTTTATCTGTTATGTCATTTGCAAATATCTTCTTCCATTCCATAGGCTTCCTTTTAGTTTTGTTAACTGTTTCCTTCACTGTGCAAAAGTTCTTTATCTTGATGAAGTCCCAATAGTTTATTTTTGCTTTTGTTTCCCTTGACTTTACAGATGTGTCTCGCAAGAAGTTGCTGTGGCCGAGGTTGAAGAGGTTCCTGCCTGTGTTCTCCTTTAGGATTTTGATGGATTCCCATCTCACATTGAGGTATTTCATCCATTTTGCATTTATCTCTGTAAATGGTGTAAGAAATGGTCCAGTTTCATTCTGCATGTGGCTGTCCAATTTTCCCAGCACCATTTATTGAAGAGACTGTTTTCATTCCATTGGATATCCTTTCCTGCTTTGTTGAAGATTAGTTGACCATAGAGTTGAGGGTCCATTTCTGGGTTCTCAATTCTTTTCCACTGATCTATGTGTCTGTTTTTGTGCCAGTACCATACTGTCTTGATGATTACAGCTTTGTAATAGAGCTTGAGGTCCAGCATTGTGATGCCACCAGCTTTTTTGGTTTTCTTTTTCAACATTCCTCTGGCTATTTTCTGGTTCCATACAAATTTTAGGATTATTTGTTCCAGCTCTGTGAAAAATGTGGATGGTATTTTGATAGGGATTGCATTGAATATGTAGACTGCTCTGGGTAGCATAGACATTTTCACAATATTTATTATTCCAATCAATGAACATGGAATGTTTTTCCATTTCTTTGTGTCATCTTCAATTTCTTTCTTAAGTGTTCTGTAGTTTTTAGAGTACAGACCCTTTACCCCTTTGGTTTATTCCTAGGTATCTTATGGTTTTTGGTGCAATTGTAAATAGGATAGATTCCTCAATTTCTCTTTCTTCCTTCTTATTGTTAGTGTATAGAAATAGAACTGATTTCTGTGCATTGACTATATATCCTGCCATGTTGCTGAATTGCTGTATGAGTTCTAGCAATTTTGGGGTGGAGTTTTTTGGGTTTTCCACATAAAGTCATGAGAGGGGCTTGTATTACTATGTCCTTCCCTCATGACAAGTCCACATGTCATCGGCAAAGAGTGAGAGTTTGACTTCTTCATTGCCAACTTGAATGCCTTTTATTTCTTTTTGTTGTCTGATTGCTGAGGCTAGAATTTCTAGTACTATGCGGTAAAGCTCTCAGTTTTCCCCCATTGAGAATGATATTCGCTGTGGGCTTTTTGTAGATGGCTTTTATGTTATTAAGGTATGTTCCCTATATCTGTATACTGTGGAGAGTTTTAATCAAGAAAGGATGCTGTATTTGGGCAAATTTTTTTTCTGCATCAATTGAAAGGATCATATGGTTCTTGTCCTTTTGTTATTGTGATGTATCATGTTGACTGATTTGCAAATGTTGAACCACCCTTGTAGCACAGGAATAAATCCCACTTGTCATGATGGATAAACCTTTTAATATACTGTTGGATCCTATTAGCTAGGATCTTATTGAGAATTTTGGCGTCCATATTCATCAGGGATATCGGTCTGTAATTCTCCTTTCTGATGGGGTCTTTGCCTGGTTTTGGGATCAAGGTAATGCTGGCCTCATAGAATGAGTTTGACAGTTTTCCTTCCATTTCTATTATTTGAAACAGCTTCAGAAGAATAGGTATTAGTTCTTTAAATGTCTGGTAGAATTCCCCTGGGAAGCCATCTAGCCCCAGAGTCTTCTTTGTTGGGAGATTTTTTTATTACTGCTTCAATTTCCTTGTTGATTATGGGTCTGTTCAGGTTTTCTATTTCTTCCTGTTTCGGTTTTATAAGTTTCCAGAAATGCACCCATTTCTTCCAGATTGCCTACTTTGTTGGCATATAGTTGCTCATAATATGTTCTTAAGATTGTTTGTATTTCCTTGGTGTTGGCTGTGATCTCTGCTCTTTCATTCATGATTTTATTAATTTCGGTCCTTTCTCTTTTCTTTTGGATAAGTCTGGTTAGGGGTTTATTGATCTTATCAGTTCTTCAAAGAACAAACTTCTAATTTCATTGATCTGTTCTACTGTTCTTTTGATTTTCATATCATTAATTTCTGTTCTAATCTTTATTATTTCTTTTCTCCTGCTTGGCTTAGACTTTATTTGCTGTTCTTTCTCTGGCTCCTTTAGGTATAAAGTTAGCTTGTGTATTTGAGACTTTTCTAATTTTTTTTGAGAGAGGCTCATATTGCTATGTTCTTCCCTCTTAGGACTGCCTTTGCTGTATGCCAGAGGTTTTGAACAGTTGTGTTTTCATTTTCTTAATTTCCATGAATTTTTAAAAATTCTACTTTAATTTCCTGATGGACCCATTCATTGTTTAGTAGGATGTTCTTTAACCTCCAAATGTGTTTGAGTTCCTTCCAAATTTGCTCTTGTGATTGAGTTCAAGTTTCAAAGCACTGTGGTCTGAAAATATGCAGGGAATAATCCCAATGTTTTGTTACTAGTTGAGACCTGATTTGTGACCAAGTATGTGATCTATTCTGGAGAACGTTCCATGTGCACTTGAGAAGAATGTGTATTCTGTTGCTTTAGGATAGGATGCTCTGTATTTATTTGTGAATTCCATCTGGTCCAGTGTGTCATTCAAAGCCCTTGCTTCCTTGTTGATTTTCTGCTTAGATGATCTGTCCATTGCTGTGAGTGGGGTGTAAAGTCTCCAACTATTATTCTATTATTATCAATGTGTTTCTTTACTTTGGTTATTAATTGGTTTATATAATCGGCTGCTCCCATGTTGAGGGCATAGATATTTAAAATTGTTAGATCTTCTGGTAGGATCAATCCTTTAAGTATGATCTAGTGTCTCTGTACATCTCTTACTACAGTCTTCAGTTTAAAATCTAATTTGTCTGGGGCACCTGGTGGCTCAGTCAGTTAAGCGACTGCCTTTGGTCTGGTCATGATCTCAGGGTCCTGGGATTGGAGCAGGGAGCCCACTTCTCCCTCTCCCTCTGCCACTCCCCCTGCTTATGCTTTAACTCACTCTCTCTCAAATAAATAAATAAAATCTTTAAAAAACATTAAAAAATAAAATCTAATTTCTCCAATATGAGGATTTCTACCCTGGCTTTCTTTTGATATCCATTTGCATGATAAATGGTTGTCCACCCCCTTTCAGTCTGGAGGTCTTTAGGTCTAAATGAGTTTCTAGAAGAGAGCTTATCAGTGGGTCTTGCTTCTTTATTCAATCTGATACCTGGTGTTTTTTTTTGATTGCACATTTAGCTCATTTACATTCAGAGTAAGTATTGAATGATATGAATTTAGTGCCATTGTGTTACCTGTAAAGTCACTGTTTCTGTAGATTGTCTCTATTTCTTTCTTGTCATTGTTCCTTTTGGGCTCTCTCTTCACTTACAGGATCCCCTTTAATATTTCTTGCAGGGCTGGTTTAGCGACCAC
The DNA here is from genome assembly GCF_017311325.1 of Ursus maritimus. Lineage (NCBI taxonomy): Eukaryota > Metazoa > Chordata > Mammalia > Carnivora > Ursidae > Ursus > Ursus maritimus. The sequence goes on along the minus strand of NW_024424453.1, from coordinate 57,155,328 downwards.
AAATTTCTTTAGTTTCTGTTTGCCCTGGAAGCTCTTTATCTCTCCTTCCATTCTGAATGACAGTCTTGCTGGATAAAGTATTCTGGGATGCATGTTTTTAAAAGTATTTTGGGCTGCATGTTTTTCTCATTTAGCACCCTGAGTATATCATGCCAGTCCTATCTGGCCTGCCCGGTCTCTGGCAGGTGTGGATAGGTCTGCTGCCAATCTAATGTTCCTACCCCTGTAGGTTAAGGAGTTCTTGTCTTGAGCTGCTTTCAGGATTTTCTCTTTATCTCTGAAATTTGCAAGCTACACTATTATATATCAGGGTGTTGATCTATTTTTATTGATTTTGAGGGGGGTTCTTTGTGCCTCATGGGCTTGATGCCTTTTCCTTCCCCAGATTAAGTAAAATTTGCTCAAATATACTTTCTGTTTCCTATCTCTCTTCTTCCTCTGGGACCCCAATAATTCTAATATTGTTTCACTTTATGGTATTGCTGATCTCTCGAATCCTCTCCTCATGGTCCATTAGTTGTTTTTCTCTTTTTTCCTCAGCTTCCTTCCTTTCCATGCTCTTGCCTTCTATATCACTGACTCTCTTTTCTGCATCATTTACCATAGGTGTTAGAGCATCCATTTTAGACTGCATCTCAGTTAAAACATTTTTAATTTTGGCCTTCTTAGATTTTATTTGTGCACCAGGAGATTCTTTTGTGTCTTTTATGCTTTTTTCAACCCTAGCTGGTAACTTTATAATCGTTACCCTGAATTCCAGCTCTGACATTTTACTTATATCCATATCAGTTAGATCTGTGGCAGAGAGTATTACCTCTGGTTCTTTCTTTTGTTGTGGATTCCTCCTTCTATTCATTTTGCCCAAAGGAGAATGGATGAACAAGAAAACAAAATAAAAAATATCAACCATGACCCAAGTGAAATACACAACAGACAAAATATTGAACACAGTAAAAGGAAGCCAAAAATGAAGAATATATGTATAAAATGTAAACGTAAAAGTGAAAGTTAAAAAAAGACTTAAAAACAAGGAGTTGATAAAATAAGAAAATTTGTACTTGTTGAGGGCTGATTTGTGACCCAGGGTATGATCTATTCTGGAGAATGTTCCATGTTCAATTGAAAACAATGTGTTCTGCTGAATTAGGATGAAGTGTTCTGAATATACTATTAAGTCCATCCAGTCCAATATGTCATTCAAAGCCATCATTTCTGTGTTGATTTTCTGCTTAGATGATCTGTCCATTGCAGTAAGTGAGGTGTTAAAGTCCCCTGCTATTTTTGTATTATTATGAGTGACTTCCTTTATGTTTGTTATTAATTGATTTACATATTTGGGTACTCCTAAGTTGGGAGCATAAATATTTACAATTGTTAGATCTTCTTTTTTTTATTTTAATGTTTTTTTTTATTATATTATGTTAGTCACCATACAGTACATCCCTGGTTTCTGATGTAAAGTTCGGTGATTCATTAGTTGCGTATAACACCCAGTGCAACATGCAATATGTGCCCTCCTTACTACCCATTGTTAGATCTTCTTGATGGATAAATCCCTTAATTATGATATAGGTACTTCTTCTAATCTTTTAATACAGTCTTTGGTTTAAAATCTAGTTTTCTAATATTAGTATGGCTACTCTGGTTTTCTTTTGACTTCCATTAGCATGATAGATGGCTCTCTATCTCTTCATTTGCAATCTGCAAGTGTCTTTAGGTCTAAAATGAGTCTCCTGTAGGCAGCATATAGATGGGCTTCTTCTTTGGGGATGGGTTTTTGGTGTTTTTTTTTTTTTTCTTAATCCATTTTGATACCCTATATCTTTTGATTGGAACATTTAGTCCATTTACATTCAGAGTGATTATTGAAATATATGAATGTAGTACTTTTGTGTTACCTGTAAAGTTGGTGTTTCTGTTGATGTTCTCTCTTCCTTTCTAGTCTTTGTTGCTTTTGGTCTTTCTTTCCCACTCAAAGAGTCTGCTTTAATATTTCTTGCAGGGCTGGTTTAGTGGTCATCAACTCTTTCAGCTTTTGTTTGTCTGGGAAACTCTATCTTTCCTTCTATTCTGAATGACAGCCTTGATGGATAATGTATTCTTGGCTACATATTTTCGTCATTCAGCACCTGACCACTGTCTTCTGGCCTGCCAAGTTTCTGTGGACACATCTGCTGTCTTCCATTGTAGGTTAAGGTCTCCCCCCGCCCTTGCTTTCAGGGTTCTTTTCTTGTCTGCGTATTTTGTGAATTTGACAGCAGTATGTCTTGGTGTGGGCCAGCTTTTGTTGAATTTGGTGGGAGTTCTCTATGCCTCTTGGCATAGAGATTTTGATGTCTGTTTCTTTCCCCACGTCAGAGAAGCTTTCAGCTATAATTTGCTCAAAGAATTCTGCTCCCTTTTCCCTCTCTTCTTCTTCTGGGACTTGAATGATACCAATGTTATTATGCTTTAAGGAGTTGCTGAGTTTCCTAAGTCTACTTTCATGATCCAATATTTTTCTTTCCCTCTTCTTTTCAACTTCTCTATTTTCCATAATTTTATCTTTTATATCACTGATTTGTTTCTTTGCTTAATCCATTCTCATTGTCATTGCCTCCAGTCAGTTTTGCATCTCAGTTTTAGCATTTTTAATTTTAGCCTGACTAGTTTTTAGCTCTTTTATCTCTGCAGTAAGGGATTCTCTAGTGTCTGCTATGCTTTTCTCAAGCCTGACTAGTATCCTTATGACTCTTGTTTTAAATTCTGGTTCAGACATCTTACTTATATCTGTTTTGATTAGATCCTTGGCTGTGACCTCTTCCTGTTTTTTTTTCTTTTGGGGTGAATTCTTCTGTCTTGTCATTTTGTATAGGTCACTGTTTTTTGTGTGGTTGTTGGGAAAGCCTGTTATATTCCTGCTTCTGAGAGTAATGGTCATATTAAGAAGAGGTCCTATACTGTCTTGGGCCTGGTGCTTCAGGAGGTGTTTCAGAGTGTGCACTCTGCTGTTGTGTTTTGGCTGCTCCTTCCCTCAGGTCAGTCCTCTGCGGAGTTTCTCCATGCCTGCAGTGGGGGATGTTTGGGCCTTGTCTACTGTGTGGCAAGTTTTTCTAGGTGTGTTTTGGTCTGTTTGTTAAAAGAAGCTAGATCCTGTGTCCCCTAGAGCTGAAGCTTTGCAGCACTCTGTGATCAGCAGACTTGGTGCATGCAAGGAATCTGTGTTAGTCTTTGTGGGGAGTGGCCTGCTGTGCTGATTCTCCGGTGGATTTGCCATAGTGGATATGCATCTGCAGGGTGCAGAGCTTGGTGTAAGGAGGTCCAGCCTCCAGTGGGGGGTGCTGTGATGCTCACTGAGGTCAGGCAGTGCTAATGGGTGGGGGGAAATGGCATCGCCCTGCTCTTTCATCTCCAGATCTGGGAATTTGCACCTCTTTTCAGGAAGCCTTCACAGAAGAGTGAACAATCTCCCCTCTTGTGCCCCCAGCTTCCATCAGATCCCTGCCTTTATCCTGTCTGCATCCGAGCTGTCTGCCTGCCAGGTGGCAAAGTGCTCCTGTATTTTATCTCAGGCACATGTCTGGATTTCAAAACTGCAAATTTTAGGAACCTGCTAGGTGCAGACCCATGCTGATCCTCTTGGGGAAGGTCTTGCCACACTGTGGCATGTGCTGGTTTGTCCCAGAAAAGCAGTTGCATGACTATGTGGTGATTTGGAGTCTATGGTAAAGCACAGCAAAAAGCCAAAGTTTGCCGCCCTCCTCAGGTGTCTCTGTTCCTATACTAGTGAACAGGGCAGCATATTGATGCCCACCAGCTCTGTTGTCCCTGGTGAGGCTGTGCCACCACTCCCAAATGCACTCCAAGAAGGGGAACTGTTTCTCCCAGTGAGACCCAGGGGATCCTCAGACCATGCTGCCTGCTTCCTGTCCTCTGCCCTCCTTCCACCCAGGAGCACTGCTAAGCCTGCCAGACATGACCCTGGTGATGGCTCGGACTTCTACAGACTTTGAGCTATGCTGCTTATAAAAACTTGTGGTATTCAGCCCTCTCCTTTTCCCAGCCAATGGTTTTGGAGAAGAGTTTTCTTGTGCAATCCCCTGCTTGTGCTTTCACTCTTTCTCGCTCTCTTTCTCTTTTGCTACCCCCCACCACCACCGATCAGGGCTTCCTCCCCTCCACAGCACCTGCAATTCTTTTCTCCCCCAAACCAACTCTCTGGAGCAATACCTTCCACGATGTGTCAGTTTTTCTATCTCTAGATATGTGGTGTGCTCTCTTAGTCCTCAGATCGATTTCTTGGGTGTTCAGAATGATTTGATATTTATCTAGCTGTGTTTGAGTGATGAGGCAAGCTTACGGTCCCCCTACTCCTCTGCCATCTTAACTCCTCCTCCCTGGAAGCTCTTAAGTATTCTTTCTAAAGCCCCAAAAGAGGAAACATGGTTTAATAAAGGAGGGAAAGAGAGGGGGAAGTAGGATACAAAAAATTAGAGGAAACTGGCTTTAGACATCTTATCATTTTTCTCTGTAAGGACAGCAAATAGTTGAGATGTGCCCACATACCAAAGAGAATGTCATATATTAGATTTTGACATAACTTGGGTCCTTGACAGTTCTATCAGGTCAAGATTTTTAATACCAGTGCTTATTAATTCACAATGTATGGAAAGGAAGGAAGTGATACCTCCTATATGAAACAAATAATTTCCTCATGAGACTTCTATTTTTTGGTATCTAAAGTCTCCTTAAAATACATAGCCAAATGTTGACTACATGTTTATACAACCAAGTGATTTGGCAGACAACATTTTTATTTACCTAACATATCTATGATTTCTGACTGAAAGTCTTTAACAAACTGTGGAAAGAGCAATGGATATGTCCATATCTGAAGCTAATCCTGGTACTGTGTAAAGGGGTTGATGAGGGAGAAGATTCTCATATTTTACATTAGTTTTAGCTAAAAAATACTTTAGAGAGGCAATTTTTGAGTTTAAATTGTTTTTGGAATCCTTCTCATAGGAATTAGAGCAGATCAATGGATAGTCAGAATTTTGTTTTTCTTTTTGTTGTTTTTTTTCAACATTTATCTTTTTAAAATTGAATTCAATTTAATTAGCATTTAGTGTATTATTAGTTTCAGAGGTAGAATTTAGTGATTCATCAGTTGCATATAACATCCAGTGCTCATCCCATCAAGTGCCCTCTTTAATGCTCACTATCCAGTTCCCCATCCTCCTGCCCACCTCCCCTCCAGCAACCCTCAGTTTATTTCCTATAGTTAAGACTCTCTTATGGTTTGTCTCCTAATCTGTTTTTACCTACATCTTCAAAGGCAAGGGATATCAGATTAAGCAGTGCTTATGGACTGCCCTGCTTTGCTGAGCAGCCCCAAGTAGAGGGGGAGAAGAGAAAAGCCTATTGGATGCCCTGGGCCAATCTAAAAGGACAGCTACTCCATCTCCTGTCAGCATGATGGGCCAGCACCCTGAGACACCCAGTTCAACCTACTGAGTGGCATGGCCCCATGTCAAGGGTGGCCCTAGGTCGGTATCTCCTTAGGTCGGGGGTGGCCCCAGGTCTGTGTAGCCCCAGGTTGGGTTGGCTCCAGGTTGGAGGGGACCCCGCTCATGGCAGCCCCAAGTCAGGGGCTGCTTGGTGAGAATTAAAGGTGAGTCTGGGCTGAAGCAGAATCTCAGCAGATGGCAACACAGAGAATAGGTCTAATTCTTAAGGAGATGAGGCCATGGAGAGGATACGAGGTCTAGGGTGAGCCAAACTCAGCTGAAGAGGGAGTGGATCTATGAGAATTTCCTAACCCAAGAACACCTGGTGTCCACTGTGCTGAAAATGAACTGTCAGAGGAGGACATCTCCCTTGTCTATAAGTTTATGTTCTAGAAAAAATGGATGGTGCTATGGAGCCATGTGATAGGCCTGGCAGAAGTCAGGAACAGTAGATAGGGGAAGGGGAGCTGTCAGAGAGCCCTCTAGGTAGGGTATATGGAACATTATGACAAAGCAGAGTGCAGGAGGGTGAAGTGTATGTGTGTGGCCACATTGGTGAGGCCTGGGGTCACCAGGCGGAATCTAGGCTGGGATAGGGTGGGAAACACTTCACACAACAAAGACCAGGTTGCTAGGAGCCCCCAGCCTTCTAATGCCCTTCTCCTTTCTGAAGCTCCCTCCACAGACACTTCCACCTCAGCACATTTCCATAGGTGAGCTTCAAATCCTTCACACCTTTCTAGTCCCGCAGCTCCTTGTCAGGCCCTAGCTATTCAATCCACTCTTGTGGGAGTCAATGTGGGATGTGCTGACTTGTCCACGGCCTTGTGGACACCAGGGGAGGGTGGGGAAATTCTTTCTGCCTGTTGGCAAATCACAGTTTCACAGGATGCAGGTGTCAGGACCTTGAAAGATGGTTGACCTGGTTGATATGCTAGGTAGTGTACCTTGACATTTCGTAGGGGTGACAGTCATTGTCCATTCTAAAGAAGCAGCAGCAATTACCAAGCTTGACAGAAAGAAAGTAGGAAGAGGCCCCAGACTGGCTAATTAAGGCCCATGCCAAAGGTGGGCTTACTGTGAGTGCAGGATACCTTAGCTTTGCAGTCCATCTCTCCCACCGGTCCTAGAAAAGTGTTCACATGGTGTATGAGTTCCTGTTGCTGCTGTAACAAATGACCACAAAGTTAGTAACTTGGAACAAGAGCCATTTATTATCTCCCACAGCAGTCGGTCTTGAGTCTGGTAAGTGTGGCTTGGTACTGTCTCACAAGATCCACATCAAGGTTCTGTCTACCCTGGCCCTTATCTGGAGGCTCTGGAGGAAAGTCCATTTCCAGCCTCATTCATTTTGTTGACAGAATTTATTTCCTTCTCATGGTTTCTACTTGGCCTGCCATCATCAGGCCACCAATGGTGGCAAGTCTCTCACACTTAGAATCTCTCTTACTTCTCCACCTGCCACATCTCTTGACCTCAATCAGGTAAAGCTCTCTGCTCTTTAATGATCAAGTGATTAGATTGGGGCTCCTGGATAATACAGGATAATCCCTAGTTTAAGATTTGTAATTTTAATTCCATCTGCAAATTTCCGTTTGCCATGTAATGAAACAATCACAAGTTCCAAGGACCAGGGCATGGCCATCTTTGGGGGACCATTTTGCTGACCACACATGGTCACATTTTTGTAAAATTTCAAGGGTGATTTTTTTTTTGTCCTCTTTTGTAGAAGACCCAGCATTCTCCATTCTCCTCTTAACCTAAGACAGTGTTTATCAAACTATAGTTCATCAATCATTGTTGCTTTCTTAAAATATGAGTTTAAGGAGTAGCAACTAGCATTTTTGTAAGGAATATAGAAGTGAATTGCATGGAAAATATCAAGACTGTTGCACATAACCATCTAAGTTCTATGAAATTGTTAGTATCCATCCATACACACATACATATGCACTTGTGCACACGCGCGTGCACACACACACACACACACACTTCTGAACTAGGTCAGGATTTAAAGTATACTTCTCAGTATACTTGGTTAAGTCTTAAAAATTTGAAAAGACATTTTTTTAAAAAGATGCTAAAATTCATCTAGAGCCTCCAGTAGGGCCTGCTTCTGGTCCTGGGAGGATTTTTGAAGCATTTGGGAAGGCATCTGTCTCCCTGACAGAATCCTGACACAGGCTGTCTAGTCCTAGCCCAGAGGTCGGTGGCTCCCTTTGACCCTGGTTGTGTAGAGGGAGCCTTCTGCCCCTGCTGTGGACAACTGAAGATGCATATATGTTGTCTCAATTTTCTCCCTTGTAGCTATGTCTAAGAGTCTGTTTGGACAGGGGAAGAAACCTCTAGATACATTTTTCTGGGTAAACGAGATAACTGGAGAAATCACCTACCCCCCACTGAAGGCAGATGCACCTGAAGCTTCTCCAGCTCCTCTGGAGAAGCCCCAAGAGAGGCCCAGATCTCAGCATGGGAGCATGCAGGGGGCTCCTCTCAGTGCTCAGGGCCCGTCCAGCACACCTGCACAGAAGGTGGCCCTTCCACCTCCTCCTAAGGCTTCACTGAAAGACTCTGGCTCAAGGTACTTCCTCCCATCTACAGCAACCCATGGCCTGGCTAAGGCTGGACCGAGGAGCACTCTGCCGTTTTCAACAATTCCCGTCACCATCTCACCACCAGGACATGCTCCACCAACATGTGGTCCCCTTGGACAAGTCCCTCTGTCCCCAGTGCCTTCCTTTCCTCCCAGCCCTTCTGCCCCCTGGGCCTTCACCTGCAAGCTGAAAAATGTCCTTACTGGGAATAACCGATTTTCCTTTTGAACTTGAAAGTATTTGTGTGGCCACACCTTCCTGAGTGGCCTGCCAGCTGTATACCTTCATGCTTACGTCGATGATGCTTCTGCCTCCCCTGGAAGCACACAGAACTCTGAGCAGAGTTCTTAGAAGAACACACCAAATGCTTTCAAACCCCATATAAATTTAACTTAGATTTTGACACATAATGTTTTCTAGACCTTCTTTTACCTCCCAAGCCACCTTGGTATTTTGCTCTTAAGTTTTTGGAGTTCGAGAATTTGGTTCCGATGTCGGTAGCAGAGCAGTATGTTTGGTTCCCAGCCAGAGCCAGAAGGATACCTCTCTGGTTGAGGCAGGAACAAGCCAGGATGAGTGGGACCCGCAGGCCTCTGTGCCCAGCCCAGGGGGCAGCACTCAGGGCTGTCCTGGGTCCTGAGCAGGGGCTAGAGCCTTGCCGGGAGCGCTCTTTGAGGCAACCTGAGCCTGAGAGAGCCTTTGGGCAGACAACCCTTCTAGCTCTGCCTTCCCTGGTGGTTAGGCTTCAGATGATGCTTTGGTGGGACAATGGGCAGCCACTCGACCCTCCAGGAATGGAGTGACTGGTTCAGTCATGCTGGGCTGGAGGCGGTAAGTAGGGGCTTGGAAACACTGTCTCAGCCTGAGGATCCCAGGAAATCCCCCTTCTTGGGTGTGAGGAGCAGAGGCCTGTGGTCCAGCCTTGATTCTGTAGCCAATGTGTCCAGTGACCCAGTCAGAACCCTACCTCTCTTGGCCTCAGTTTCCTCCCCCCACACTCCCGCACAGTATAAGGGTGAGCAAGCTTGTCTGCCAGGCCTGCTCAACTTCATTGTCTGTATCTATGTTACCAGGCACCAGGGATGGGTGAGGCCCTGGGTACACCAGGTGGCAGGAGGCCAGGCACTCACAGTGTGGAGAGGGCCACCAGGCCCAGCAGGGGCCATGTGTTCTGGGCCTATGGCTGGAGCAGTTCTCTGCCGGACGCCATCATACTCATACTTCTGACCATGTAGCCTCCAGAACCAGCAGGACGGGCTCCGGCCTCCTGCAATGCCCATCCAGTGTGCTCTACTGAAAAAGTTTACCGTGGTGCTCACTCTGGAGGGGAGAAGCTTACGGGACTCTGTCTGGTATTGCAGAGCACGTAGGAAGGGTGGGTTGACACTGAGCCCCGGCAAGTGGGTAACTGGCACAGAGGGCCGAGAACACAGCTCTAACCTGGAACCCAGCAGCCCAGGGAGAGAAGAGAAGCATGTGCACAGAAAAGCTCACTGCAGGCGAATTAGAAAAGCGAGAGGCTGGAACCAATTCAACCAACCAGTGAATAGGCTACAGCCTGCTGGTTGGTTTGACTCCGATGCCTCTGCGGGCACCTGTAGAAACCCTGTGGAGTACTTTGCAAAGCATACATGTAGGGCCCTTCGTGCAGAGGCTCTCCTGCGGTGCACACCCTGGCGTCTGCTGTGACAGGGCTGTACAAGGTCTTAGACATTGCTGTGCTAAGGCCGGAGGTCAAGGGCACGTAGGAAGTGGAAGCAGAGCAGGAGCCAGGTGCAGGACCCCGACCCCAGCCTCCAGCCGGGACTCCTTCACATCCCAGCGCGCTTCTGTCTGGAGCTCCTTCTCAAACACGGACGTGGCAGCAGGAGTCCGGCTTCAAGTGGAAATCAGCGCCCCCACCGGGGGCTCATTGCCCCCCACCCCCACGTGCGTGGGAATCCCTTCACGGCCTCTCCCCATCCAGGACCCGTTTGGGGACACAGTGAAGAAGCTCATGGACCGAATCCACGACTTCCTGGAGATGCCCGAGTTGAGCCAGGACTATGAGACGCAGAATTATGAGCAGCAAGTGGTAGAGCTGAGCCAGGCTGCATGCAGCCGAGGCCGGCCTCCAGCAGCGCCGGACGTGTGCCCTCCACCTGCGGCGCTATAAGGACGGGCTGCTCGTCCACGACACGGTCCGTGCTGTGGACGCCCTGGACTTGCCGGATTTCTATGACAGGGAGCGCACCACGAAGACCCAGGTCCTGCAGGCCGAGCGCTGGCTGCTGGTCCTGTTCGATGATTACAAAAATGAGCTGGCCCACCTGGCAACATGCAGCCTGGAGAACCCCAAACTGGAGATGTTAGAACAGATCCTGAGGGAGCAGTTTGGGAGCAACGACAGCCCCCGGGGCATCATCTTCACCCGAACCCGCCAGAGCACTCCCTCCCTCCTGCTTTGGCTCCGGCAGCAGCCGGGCCTGCAGACCGTGGACGTCAGGGCTGACCTGCTGATTGGGGCAGGGACCAGCAGCCAGAACACCCACATGACCCAGAGAGACCAGCAAGAAGTGATCCGGAAGTTCCGGGTTGGCACCCTGCACCTCCTGGTGGCCTCAAGTGTGGCCAAAGAGAGACCGGACATCCCCCAGTGCAATGTGGTGGTGTGCTACAGGCTCCTGACCGAGATCTCCATGGTCCAGGCCAGGGCCGTGCCCGGGCTGGTCAGAGTATATACTCAATCGTGGCGCCCCAAGGCAGTCGGGAGCTGCGGGGGGAGCTGACCAACGAGGCGCTGGAGACATTGATGGAGCGGGCGTGGCTGCCGTGCAGAAGATGGACCAGGCCGAGTAGAGGCTGGTAGGCTAAGTAGAGGCTGGAATCCCAGGAAACTCTAACTTTGGGAAGGTTAGTGGATATGAAATAATGCTCAGGTAGGAAGAGAGAGTGTGTACCTTACCAGGGTCTCAGGTGGAACTGGCATGTTGCCCACAGATGGTGGGTTCTTCCCTCTGCAAGTCATTCAAGGGCAGCCCACAACAAATGGGGTTTGCAATGGTGACCCCAAATCACTAGTACAGTGGATTGAATCATGTCCCTAAAGGATATGTTCACGTCCTAACCACTGGGACCTGTGAATGTGACATTCTATAGCAACGAGCGTGATTAAGTAATGGGTCTTGAGAGGAGGGGCTCATCCTAAATTATCCACTAGGCCCTATGCCTATCCACATGCATTCTTCAAACAGGGTGAGTTCTGAGACAGACAGAGGACACAGAGAATAAGAGGCAGCGATGTGACCACAGAGGCAGAGATTGGAGTGATGTGGCCACAAGCCAGGAACACTGGCAGCCAGCAGAGCCTGGAAGAAGCAAAGAAAAGAATGTCCCCTTGGGCCTCTGGAGGGAGCATGGTCCCACTGACACCTTGACTTTGGACTTCTGGTTTCAAGACTGTGAGGGAATGCGTTTGTGTTAAGCCCCCCGGTTTGTAATTTGTGTCAGCCCCAAGAAACATACCAAACACAGGCTCTTGTCTGCTCTGTCTCTGCTGTGTTCCCAGTGCCTAGGACAAGGCCTGCATAGAGCCGGTGCCTCCTAAGTGTTTGCTCAATCACTAACAAGAAAAAGATCTTAGGAAATCCCTCAGTAAAGATTTTACTCTTGAAAAATCCTGCATTTTGGGTGGGGGTGGAAGTGAGGCACAGGCTGCTGTCCATACAGATCATTTGCCCCTCCGCCCACCACACGGCCTGTCCTGCTGCCTTGGAAGTCTCTGGCTCATGCGTGCTGGTACCAGGTCTGGGCCAGTGCCCATGGTATTGACAGAGGTGATGAAAAATGAACAGCCTCCAAAAGATTCTGAGGGTGAAATCTGTTGGCCTTCTCCATTGTGGGCCACACGGTTTCCTCCACATTAGCTGCTGTGATGAACTTTGGGGCAGAAGTGTGCAAATGTTGCTCTAAGAACGATGCCCATAGGCACCTGTGGGGTCCCAGAGCCCAGGCTGCTGCCAGGCCTCAGGGGGAGCAGGGTTGCCCCGCCTCCTGACACAGCCCCGACCCCCTTGCTTCACCTATCCATTTCTCAATGTCCACCATCCTCTCATTAGCTCAGGTGGGCTGCCTAGACCTGGAGGTCTTTAAGAAATAAAGGAGGACATAGGGCCTGGGGGGACCTGTCCTGCAGACAGATGTGGCTTTGGACCTATGCCTCCCTGACTGGACAGCCTGGGCTCAGGGCCTTCTTCTTCCTTGGGAGAGGTCTGGCCTGGGTCTGGGACTCAGGTCCCTTTGGAGACCATTTCTGACCCACGGCTTTATAGTTGGGTGGGTCTGATCCTGTGCCAGTTTTCAGTGGTGGCACAGAGTTTTCCCTTTTATGTTAGATTGGGAGAGGAGGTCAAATAGGCCATCAATTTTTTGTAACTTCCTATTACGTCACAATAGTTGTAGAACTATTAATAAGTGAATAACAAGAAAAACAATCTGATTAAGTATTATTTATTATATTATTAACAACAATCAGTTCTGAGACAAAGTCCAATTCAAAACAATACTATGGATTCTATTATTAGTTGATTTTAGAAATGGCATAATCCAAACCTTATTTCAGTAAGTTTTCTTATGTACTCTTTAAGGAAGGAATTTTTCACCCCCATCATTTGGCTCTGGAAAATCTTTATAGGCAACATTTTTACATTATAAAAAAGAAATAAAAAAACCAAAAAACCTCAATATAGTTGTTACTGAAGGTTTGAAGAGAAAAATTACAAGTCACTATTTCTTTTGAACATATATTTGAATTTGAATTTAAACAGTTTAAATAACAGTGTTTTAGATAAATTTGAAATGTACTTCAAGAATGGCTGTTAACAGCTCCTTTTCTTTCTGATGCACTGTAGGAAAAAAATTCCTTTCCCATTTCTTCAGCAGTAGGGGCTACAAAAATGGTGTCCCGAATTAGGATTCGCCTTATCCTCCTTGAGAAATGAGCCAAAGAGGTTTTGGATCTGGTGAAATATATTATCTGAAAGGAAACACCTGTGGAGAGAAGGCCCTGTGTCTCCCCCGTGTCCCTGGGGGCTGAGCTGTGCTGTGGCCTCAGGGAGTCCACACAACCATGCACAAGGGGCAGCTCAAAGGGGCCTCACCCCATGTGCAAAACACTGGTAGGAACAGGAAGACCGGGGTTGCGGGGGTGACAGAAATCCTGAATGGCCTGAACCATTTTACACTCCCTACTTGCTAGAACTCTTGGGGAAACAAGCAAGGGTTTTTCTAGATAGTTTCTCCACAAAAACAAATGAGTCACCTCACTGATTCAAAGATATTTACTGTCTGTTAGTGCCATGCTACCAACAGTTATAATATTTTAATGGGTAGGAAAACTTATGGATTTAAACCTAAATTTTCTGTCACAAAGATGTTTTAACAAACTGGTATCAGACTGCTTATGACAATGTCAATACTATACATACATCCAATTGCTTTTTTCCCCTTCTCTTTCTCTCAGGAAAAATCTGGTTATCTAATTTTTGCTACCCATCGGTCTCCCCTACTGGCTGCAAAATACACGTTTGTGCTGACACGCGCGATGTGACTATAAAGTCGCATGTTGAGTGAGTTGCTGAATGAGACCTGCTTACACCTACCCACACTCACTCATATAAATATAGATATCCTTAACTCTGTAGAATCCCTCATTTACATACTGCTAAAAATATGTTCTTTCACTAACATCTTTTTACCCAATCTTGCCAGATAAGAAACACCATAAAACTGGGAGATAAAACCTTTTAAAACAAGTGTTGTAGCAGAAATTAATTTTTTAAAAAGTTCTACAAACTTTGTTCTTGTAATATGTAAATAATACTGTTATATCAAATTGTGGATTTAAATAAGTTTAACAGTTTCTTATCTCTTCAAAAATAATACAGATTTCTGTGTTACTTAATGGCTTCTCCATCCTTCCAATTCCAAGGAATACAAAGGTCTCCATCTTGCATAACAGAATAAAAATGTGAAATGCAGAGATGCATCCCTTGTAGGTAAGGCAGTGACTGTTCTAGAAGCCTCTTACAACAATCCACCATTTGTATGCTAGAAACGCTGGGCTCCTTATAAAACTTTTCCAGAGAAAATTTCTTCGTTGATGCCTGTATCAATTCATTTTCAATAACCTTTAACCTGTTATATTGAAAATAAACATAATATTGCCACAAGCTATCACCAAATAAAAGAACATAAAATGTAGATATAATTTTATATATTGGGGCTCTTTCTTTCAAGATTTTATTTAAATTCAAGTTAGTTCACATATAGTGTAGTGTTAGTTTCAGAGGTGGAGCTCAGTGGTTCATCAGTTGCGTGTAACACCCAGCGCTCATTCCATCACGTGCCCTCCTTAATGCCCACCACCCAGTTACCCCATCCCCCCACCTACTTCCCCTCCAGCAACCCTCAGTTTGTTCCCTATAGTTAAGAGTCTCTTACAGTTTGTCTCCCTTTCTGTCTTTATCTTATTTTTCCTTCCTTTCCCCATGTTCATCTGTTTTGTTTCTTAAATTCCACGTATGAGTGAGATCATATGGTATGTGTCTCTTTCTGACTCACTTACTTCCCTTAGCATAATACCCTCTCGTTCCATCCATGTCATTGAAATGGCAAGATTTCATTCTTACCTATGGCTGAGTAATATTCTACTTTATCCATTCATCTGTTGATGGACATCTGGGCTCTTTCCATATTTTGGCTATTGTGGACATTGCTGCTACAAACACTGGAGCCTAACTTTCTACTCTCGACACTGAAAATGGTATCCACAAAGGGTAAATGACATACTTAGAAGACATGTCAATAGTTCTTGTGCATGTATCTCTGAAAATATTTGTTAAATCTTTTAGCAGCAATGGGTAAAAATAATTAAGACATAATTTCAAAAGTTCTTATCTTGCCTCACTGAGCAGCTGTCAGTGACCAAAGAAAGCAGAAAGCTGAGTGTAAAAGCCCTAGTTTTAGGAACCACATACAGTCTGACCCTTGGGCAGTAATGACTTCTAGAGACTCCCAAACACCCAGCAGGCTCACACAAGACCAGGCACCTGGGGAGGAGGCATCTCCCCTCTGCTCTCTTCTATGCCCATCAGCTCCCTTTCTGTTCCCTCCCCTTGGCCTGTGGGCTACCATGTCTCTTGTTCCATTAAGGACTTGAGTGAAGGCCTACAAAGCAGACAACTCAAGGCAGAACTCAGTATCTTAAATACATTCTCCCACAGGTGGCCAATGTTTATGGGTATATCTTGGTAAACAGATTCAATCCTCCAAATCTTGGGATGTGTGAAAGAGGCCTCCACCTTGAGGGGTGTGCAGACCAGCACATACATCTTTTGGGAAGCCCATGCAGTAAGGTGAGTAAAGCAAAACTGCCACAGTCAAGGGTTCCCAAAGAAGTTTAATTTAAGTATTGCATTGGTTAAAAATACCCAAATAACCTCTATTTACCCACTCTAAATATCCACATAAAGCAAAAAAGTACCATGAAATATCCATAAGCTGGAAAAATATTTGAAAACAGAAATGGTCATTGTAGTCAGCTGGCAGTCAGGAGCAGGGGTCTGTAATTACTGACTCACTCCCTTCAACAACACCCAGAACGCTTTCTCAGGTGCTGCCAGTTTTTTTTTCTGTAAGATTACTCCTTCTAGACAATGATGCTTAGAGATTCAAGAAGTTGGGCAGCAGTTAGGGTTGACAGGGTTCTCAGAATGTTCCAGTTGGACCTGTACTTATTCTTCCCAGGATTAGACAGGAAGAACCATAGGTACCATCAATAGCAGGGACTGACAAACTTTTTTTTGTAAAGGGCTTTTCTTACTGGCTAAAAAAAAAAAAAAAAATCTGGCTTAGAAATGGGGAGCCTGGGGGTGCCTGGGTGGCTCAGTCGTTAAGTGTCTGCCTTTGGCTCAGGGCGTGATCCCGGCGTTCTGGGATCCAGCCCCACATCAGGCTCCTCCGCTGGGAGCCTGCTCTTCCTCTCCCACTCCCCCTGCTTGTGTTCCCTCTCTCGCTGGCTCTATCTCTGTCAAATGAATAAATAAAATCTTTAAAAAAAAAAAGAAAACAGAAATGGGGAGCCTGGGAGAGATGGAAAGGATGGTGGAGGGGACCCTATTTCAACCGGTCCCCTGAATTTAGCTGGATATCTACCAAACCAGTCTGAACACCCGTGAAATCAGCCTGAGGTGTAAGAATATATAACTGGATCTCTACAAACAGAATATTTCCGGCCTTGAGGTATATGAAGCATGGAACTGTGATTCTGTGGAGAGATATCAGAAGACAAACAGAAGGGGGAGGGAACCGCCATAAGCTGGCCCCGGGAAGGAGATATAACACCAGAGCGCAAAAGCGTACCACACTGGGGACCAGGCACAGACTCAGAGCAGTAGCAGCAGGGAAAGGACTTTAGAGCAGCCCCCCAGACAGGATCCAGGGGTGGTGGGTGCACATGCCAACCAGATGTGGCTAGCGGTTTTAGAGGTACAGAGGGCAGTGATGTCCCACCTGGGCTCGACCCTTGGGAGTGTTGCTGTGGGGTGCTCAACCAGGGAGAGGTTGTGGTTTTTAGCGCAGACGGAAACGGAGACTGTGTAGTCCTGGAGAGCTCAGTGAAGAGCAGACTGTGATCTCTCTGTTCTGAGACAGGTTTGGTTGTGGTCACTTCTGCTCTCACGGAAGAGATGTGGAAGCCACCTGGGAAAGCCACCAGAGAACAAGAGCCCCCCAAAACCGGTTTTTACTGACACCCGCCACCCTCACGGGGGACAGGGTGACTCTGCCCAAGCAGGGTTGCCTGACTAATAGCAGAGCAGGCACCTCCCCCAGAAGACAGGCTGGAAGAACAAGAGGACGACAACCCTAGGGTCCCTATAAAACAGGTGCATCTTGCTGGGTTCGTGGTTAATACTGTGGACTCTGTACATTCCTTCAACCACCCCCGACAGAATGACTAAGAGGAGGAACCCCCCAAAAGGAAAACAATCAGAGACTGTGGCTGCTGCCACAGACCTAATGGGTACGGGTATAATCAAGATGTCGGAAATAGACTTCAGAGTAATAATTATGAAGGTGATATCTAGGCTTGAGAAAAATATTAGCAACAATATAGAATCTTTAAGGGCAGAAATGAGATCTAATCAGGCCTAACTTAAAAATGCTATGACTGAATGCAGTCTAAACTGGATACTCTGACTGCCAGGGTACACGAGGCAGGAGAATGAATTAGTGACCTAGAAGATGACAGAAAAGAAGGAAACCGAGGAGGCCTGGGAAAAACAGATTAAAGCCCAAGAGATGAGACTGAGAGAGATTAATGACACCATGTAACGTTCCAATGTCAGAATTACTGGGATCCCTGACGGGGTGGAGAGAGAGGTCTAGAAGATTTCTTTGAGAAATCATAGCTGAGAACTTCTCTAATCTGGGGAAGGAAACAAGCATTCGTGTCAAAGAGGCAGAGAGGACCCTTCTCAAGATCAATGAGAATAGACCGACACCCAGACATATAATAGTACAATTTGTAAATCTTAGATCCAAGGAAGCAATCTTGACAGTGGCTAGGGGGAAGGGATTTCTTAGGAACAGAGGGAGGAACATCAGAATAATGTCAGACCTGTCCACAAAGACCCAGTAAGCCAGAAAGGGCTGGCAAAACATATTCAGGGTACTAAATGAGAAGAATATGCAGCCAAGGATACTGTATCCAGCAAGGCTGTCATTCAGAATTGATGGAGAGATAAGGACCTTCCAAGACTGATAGAAACTGAAAGAATATGTGACCACCAAGCCAGCCCTACAAGAAATATTAAGGGGGGTTCTATAAAAGTAAAAAGACTCCAAGAGTGATACAGAACAGAAATTTACAATCTATAGAAACAAAGACTTCACAGGCAGCATGATATCATTAAAATCATATCTCTCAATAATCACTCTCAATGTGAATGGCCTAAATGCTCCCATAATGCCACAGGGTTGCAGATTGGATAAAAAGACATGACCCCTCTATTTGCTGTCTACAAGAGATTCATTCTGAACCTAAAGATACATCCAGACTGAAAGTGAAGGGATGGAAAACCATTTTTAATGCCAATGGACCTCAAAAGAAAGCTGGGGTAGCAATTCTCATATCAGACAGATTAGATTTTAAACTAAAGACTGTAGAGATACAGAAGGACACTATATTATTCTTAAAGGATGTATCCAACAAGTGGATATGACAATTATAAATATCTATGCCCCCAACAGGGGAGCAGGTAGAAAGACAAGCCAACTCTTAACCAGAATAAAGAGACATATAGATAAAAATACATTAATAGTAGGGGACCTCAACACTCCATTATCAGAAATAGATCACCTAAGCAGAAAATCAACAAAGAAACAAGAGCTTTGAATGACATACTGGACCAGATGGACCTCATAAATATATACAGAACACTACACCCCAGAACAACAGAATACTCCTTCTTTTCGAATGCACATGGAACTTTCTCCAGAATAGACCATATACTGGGTCACAAAACAGGTCTCAACCAATACCAAAAGACTGAGATTATTCCCTGCATATTCTCAGACCACAATGCTTTGAAACTGGAACTCAAACATGAGGAAAAATTTGGAAGAAATTAAAACACTTGGAAACTAAGAACCATCCTGCTCAAGAATGATTGGGTAAACCAAGAAATTAAAAATCAGTTGAAACAATTTTTGGAGACCAACGAGAAGGAAAACACATCAGTGCAAAACCTATGGGATGCTGCAAAGGCAGTGCTAAGGGGAAAATACTTAGCCACCAAGCCTCACTCAAAAGAACAGAAAAATCTAAAATCAGTCTTTATGTTCTCACCTCAAGAACTGGAGTTGGAGCAAAAGAACAGGCCTAACCCACACATGAGAAGGCAGTTGATCAAGATTAGAGCAGAGACCAATGAATTAGAAACCAGGAGCACAGTAGAGCAGATCAACAGAACTAGAAGCTGGTTCTTTGAAAGAATAAATAAGATCGATAAGCCACTGGCACGACTTATTCAAAAGAATAGAGAAAGGACCCAAATTAATAAAATTATGAATGAAAGGGGAGAGATCACAACCAACACCAATGAAATAGGAAGGATCATTAGAAACTTTTATCAACAAGTTTATGCCAATAAATTAAACAACCTGGAAGAAATAGATGCCTTCCTGGAAACCTATAAACTACCAAGACTGAAACAGGAAGAAATTGATTATTTAAACAGACCGATTAATTATGAAGAGATTGAAGCAGTGATCAAAAACCTCCCCCCAAAAAAGAGTCCAGGGCCTGACGGATTCCCCGGGGAATTCTATCAAACATTCAAAGAGGAAATAATAGCTATTCTCCTGAAGCTGTTTCAAAAAATAGAAACAAGGAAAACTACCAAACTCATTCTTTGAGGCCAGTATTACCTTGATCCCCAAACCAGGCAAAGACCACATCAAAAAGGAGAGTTACAGACCGATATCCCTGATGAATATGGATGCCAAAATTCTCAACAAGATCCTAGCTAATAGGATCCAACAGTACATTAAAAGGATAATCCATCATGACCAAGTGGGATTCATCCCTGGGATGCAAGCATGGTTCAATATTCACAAATCGATCAGCATGATACATTATATCAACGAAAAAGTGTCAAGAACCATATGATCCTCTCAATTGATGCAGAAAAGGCATTTGACAAAATACAGCATCCTTTCCTGATTAAAACCCTTCAGAGTGTAGGGATAGAGGGTACATTCCTCAATTTCATAAAAAACATCTATGAAAAGCCTACAGCAAATATCATTCTCAATGGAGAAAAGCTGAAAGGCCTTTCTGTTAAGATCAGGAACACGACATGGATGCCCACTCTTGCCACTATTATTCAACATAGTACTAGAAGTCCTTGCAACAGCAATCAGACAACAAAAAGGGATCAAAGGTATTCATATCAGCAAAGAAGAAGTCAAACTGTCACTCTTCGCAGATGACATGATACTCTATATGGAAAACCCAAAAGACTCCACCCCCAAATTACTAGAACTTATAGAGCAATTCAGTAATATGTCGGGATACAAAATCAGTGCTCAGAAATCAGTTGCATTTCTATACACGAACAATGAGACTGAAGAAAGAGAAACTAGGGAATCAATTCCATTTACAATAGCACCAAAAATCATATGATATCTTGGAATTAACTTAACCAGAGATGTAAACTATACTCTATACTTCTATACTCTAGAAACTACAGATCACTCTTGAAAGACATTGATGAAGACACAAAAAGATGGAAAAACATTCCATGCTCATGGATCAGAAGAATAAACATAGTTAAAATGTGTATGCTACCCAGAGCAATCTACACTTTCAATGCTATCCTGATCAAAATACCAATGACTTTTTTCAAAGAATTGGAACAAACAGCCCTTACATTTGTATGGAACCAGAAAAGGCCCCGAATTGCCAAGGAAATGTTGAAAAGGAACAAAAAAGCTGGGGGCATCACGTTGCCTGATTTCAAGCTATACTACAAAGCTGTGATCACAAAGACAGCATGGTACTGGCACAAAAACAGACACATAGACCAATGGAACAGAACAGAGAACCCAGAAATGGACCCTCGGCTCTATGGGCAACTAATCTTTGACAAAGCAGGAAAATACATCCAGTGGAAAAAAGAAACTCTCTTCAATAAATGGTGCTGGGAAAATTGGACAGCTACATGCAAAAGAATGAAACTTGACCACTCTCTCACACCAGACACAAAGATAAACTCCAAATGGATGAAAGACCTTGATGTGAGATAGGAATCCATCAAAATCACAGAGGAGAACATAGGCTGTAACCTCTTTGACATCGGCCACAGCAACTTCTTTCAAGTCACGTCTCCAAAGGCAAGGGAAACAAAAGAAAAAATGAACTTTTGGGACTTCATCAAGATAAAAAGCTTCTGCACAGCCAAGGAAACAGTCAAAAAAACTAAGAGGCAGCCCACGGAATGGGAGAAGACATTTGCAAATGACACTACAGATAAAGGACTGGTATCCAAGATCTACAAAGAACTTCTCAAACTCAATACATGAGAAACAAGTAAACAAATCATAAAATGGGCAGAAGATATGAATAGACACTTTTCCAATGAAGACATACAAATGGCGAACATATACATGAAAAAATGTTCAAAATCATTAGCCATTAGGGAAATTCAAATCAAAACCACACTGAGATACCACCTTACGTGAATTAGAGTGGCAATAATTGACAAGGCAAGAAACCTCAATTGCTGGAGAGGATGTGGAGAAAGGGGATCCCTCTTACACTGTGGGAATGCAAGTTGGTACAGCCACTTTGGAAAACAGTGTGGAGGTCCCTTAAAAAGTTAAAAATAGAGCTACCCTGTGATCCAGCAATTGGACTACTGGGTATTTACCCCAAGATACAAATGTAGTGATGAGAAGGGCCATATGCACCCCAATGTTCATAGCAGGTTTTGTCCACAATAGCTAAATTGTGGAAAGAGCCGCGATGCCCTTCAACAGATGACTGGATTAAGAAGATGTGGTTCATATATACAATGGAATATTACTCAGACATCAGAAAGAACGACTACCCAACATTTGCAGCAACATGGACGGGAGTGGAGGATAATATGCTAAGTGAAATAAGTCAAGCAGAGAAAGACAATTATATAGTTTCACTCATTTATGGAATATAAGAAATAGTAGGGAAATGGGTAGGAGAAGGAAGGGAAGAATGAAGGCGGGGGTAAACAGAAGGGGGAATGAACCACGAGAGACTGTGGCTTCTGGGCAACAAACTGAGGGCTTCATAGGGGAGAGGGTGGGGGATTGGGATAGGCCGGCGATGGGTATTAAAGAGGGCATGTATTGCATGGAGCACTGGGTGTTATACGCAAATAATGAATCATGGAACACTACATCAAAAACTAAGGATGTACTGTATGGTGACTAACATAACATAATAAAAAATTATTGATAAAAAAAAAAGACTGTAGTAAGAGATGCAGAAGGACTCTATATCATTCTTAAAGGGTCTATCCAACAAGAGGATCTAACAATTGTAAATATCTATGCCCCCAACAGGGGAGCAGCCAACTACATAAGCCAACTCTTAACCAAAACAAAGAAATACATTGATAATAATACTTTAATAGTAGGAGACCTCAACATTCCACTCTCAGCAATAGACAGATCAGCTATGCAGAAGATCAACAAAGAAACAAGAGCTTTCAATGACACACTGGACCAGATGGACTTCATAGATATATGTACAGAACACTCCACCCTAAAACAACAGAATACTCATTCTTCTCAAGTGCATATGGAACTTTCTCCAGAACAGACCACATACTGGGTCACAAATCCGGTATCGGCCAATACCAAAATACTGAGATTATTCCCTGCATATTCTCAGACCACAATTCTTTGAAACTGGAACTCAATCACAAGAACAAATTTGCAAGGAATTCAAACACTTGGAAGCTAAGGACCATCCTGCTTAAGAATGTTTGGGTCAACAAGGAAATTAAAGAAGAACTTAAACAATTCATGGAAACCAATGAGAAAGAAAACACATTGGTCCAAAACCTATGGGATACTGCAAAGGAGGTTGTAAGGGGGAAATACATAGCCATCCAAGCCTCTCTCGAAAACTCAGAAAAATCCCGAATACAAAAGCTAACTTTACACCTTAAAGAACTGGAGAAAGAACAACAAATAAAGCCTAAGCCAAGCAGAAGAGAAGTAATAAAGATTAGAACACAAATCAATGGATTAGAAACCAGAAATACAGTACAGCAGATCAATGAAACTAGAACCTTGTTGTTTGAAAGAATTAATAAGATTGATAAGCCACGGCCAGACTTATCCAAAAGAAAGGAGAAAGGACCCAAATTAATAAAATCATGAATGAAAAAGGAGAGATCACGACTAACACCAAGGAAATAGAAACAATTCTTAGAAATTACTATCAACAACTATGTGCAAATAAATTAAGCAACCTGGAAGAAATGAATCCATCCTGGAACCCTATAAACTACCAAGACTGAAACAGGAAGAAACTGACAACCTGAATAGACCAATAACCAGTAACAAAATTGAAGCAGTGATCAAAAACCTCCCAAAAAATGAGTCCAGGGCCTGATGGATTCTCAGGGGAATTCTATCAAACATTTAAAGAAGAAATAATACCTATTCTTCTGAAGCTGTTTCAAAAAACAGAAACAGAAAGAAAACTTCCAAACTACTTCTATGAGGCCAGCGTTACCTTGATCCCAAAACCAAAGACCCCATCAAAAAGGAGAATTACTGACCATTATCCCTGATGAATATGGACGCCAAAATTCTCAACAAGATCCTAGCTAATAGGACTCAACAGTACATTAAAAGGATTATCCATCCTGACCAAGTGGGATTCATCCCTGGGATGCAAGGGTGGTTCAACATTCGCAAATCAATCAGTGTGATATAACACATTAATAAGAGAAGAGACAAAAACCATGTGATCCTCTCAATTGATGCAGAAAAACCATCTCACAAAGTACAACACCCTTTCCTGATTGAAACTCTTCAGAGTGTAGGGACAGAGGGAACATTCCTCAAATTCATAAACACTATCTATGAAAAGCCCACAGTGAATATCATTCTCAATGATATTCCTTAAGATCAGGAACACGACAGGGATGCCCACTCTCGCCATTATTGTTCAACAGAGTTATTAGAAGTCCTAGCTTCAGCAATCAGACAAGAAGAAATAAAAGGCATTCAAACTGGCAAAGAAGAATCTCTCTTCGCAGATGACATGATATTTTATGTGGAAAACCCAAAAGACTCCACCCCCAAATTACCAGAACTCATACAGCAATTCAGTAATGTGGCGGGATACAAAATCAATGCACAGAAATCAGCTGCTTTTCTCTACACTAACAATGTAAGTGTAAAAAGAGAAATTGGGGAATCAATTCCATTTACAATAGCACCAAAAAGCATAAGCTACCTTGGAATAAACCTAACCAAAGAGGTAAAGGATCTATACTCTAGAAACTACAGAACACTTATGAAAGAAAAAAAGACCCAAAAAGAAGGAAAAACATTCCATGCTCAGGGATTGGAAGAATAAACATTGTTAAAATGTCTATGCTACCCAGAGCAATCTATTTCTTTCGACGCCATCCCCACCAAAATACCAAAGGCATTTTTCAAAGAGCTGGAACAAACAATCCTAAAATTTGTATGGAATCAGAAAAGACCCCAAATCTCCAAGGAACTGTTGAAAAGGAAAAACAAATCTGGGGGCATCACAATGCTGGATTTCGAGCTGTACTACAAAGCTGTGATCACAAAGACAGCATGGTACTGGCACAAAAACAGACACATAGACCAATGGAACAGAACAGAGAATCCAGAAATGGACCCTCGGCTTTTTGGGCACCTAATCTTTGACAAAGCAGGAAAAAACATCCAATGGAAAAAAGACAGTCTCTTCAACAAATGGTGCTGGGAAAATTGGACAGCTACAAGCAAAAGAATGAAACTTGACCACTCTCTCACACCAGACACAAAGATAAACTCTAAATGGATGAAAGACCTCGATGTGAGACAGGAGTCCATCAAACATAGGCAGTAACCTCTTCGACATGCTAAGAAGTCATGCAGTCTTTGGCGAGTCTACTTGGGACCCAGATATTAGCTTAGAATACTGGTTTTAAACCATCCACCAAGCCAAGGGTCCTGCAGAGGTACTCAGAGGAACCCCATGGGTATGAGTGGCTTCTAGTTCCCTTCCCCTCACCTGAAAGCTTTTATCTCTTTTATAAATTGGGCTTCCACTTGAGAATCCACTTTATAGAGATATGCAGCTAAAAAGTGAAAACCACAGTCTAAGAACACACTTCATCTGCGGAAAGCCAGTAGTCTTAACCACCCCCTAATGATTACAATGAAGGCAACCTTAATAGTGTGGGGAGAACAGAGTGAAGGGAAGGAGAAGGCAAAGGGGAGGAAAAACTCTGGGCCCAGAGTCAGAGGTCTGCAGAGGGATGAAGGCAATGAGTTAGAGGGAAGGTATATTGGGACCAGCAACAAAGTGGCTTCCTCTCCATGGGGAATGAAACAGGGACAAGGGCGCCAGAGCCAGAGCCAGAGCCAGAAAGGGGCTCAGGAAACATGCACGTTAATGAATTCAGCCAATGGATGCTTTCTGAAGGCTGCCTGTGTGCCCTGCACTGATCCTGGGATGGGAGGGAACAGAAGAGACAAAAGTCTCTGTCCTCATGATGCTTACATTCTGTCTGGGGGGCTTAGGCAATAAATAAGTGAGGAAAACAGCTTGTCAGAGACCAGTGGTGTTGAGTGCAAGGGAGCAAGGCAGACCAGTGGCAGTGGAGGGGAGCCACAGGCAAGGGCACTGGTTGCGGCTGTGATCACAGAAGACATCACTGAGAGGGCAGACATGCGCTGAGACCTGAGAGAGGTGAAGGGCAAACCAGGACGACACCAGGAAGAGCCGCTCCAGGGTGCTGGAGGAAGATAAAAGGGCCATCCAGCTGGAGCAAAATGAGTGAGGGGAAAGTCAAGGGGACCCTAGCCTGTAGGCCAGCTCAGCGGGAGTGACAGGCCCTGACGGGACTTCTCACAGGGTGACTCACTCTGGCTGCTCTGATGAGTCACTGTATTGACCTGACTGGTAGCATGGAACTTTCAAAAACTAACCTATGTGAATCTCATTTCTTTTTATTTTACTTCCTCAAAATCTAGCAGAAATACACCAAAGCTACAAAATGGCCATTGAAAAAAACAGAAGCAGCAACTACAGGGTAGCCAACAAAATCATCGGCCCTCACAGTGACACATGGGCCAGAGCTGCTCCCCAGGGTTAGAGCTGACTTACAACAGAGAGAAATCACATCACAAACACGAAGGCTTACCAGCCAGTCAAGAAATGGGACATTCGTGCCATCAGATCTGGCCAACAGAGCGGTCACCAAGTCCACAAGCAAAACAAAGAGATGTAGCTCCTTCACTTATTTTATACACAAAACGATCCTGTTATCTCGTGTCTTTTATGGCTCCTCCATTGCTACCCTTTCTTTCAGAGAAGCAACCGGTGGGGATGGAGGAGTGAATGGGGGGCAAGACAGGAGAAATGCAGAACTGACAGCTCTCCGGCACACTGCTGAACGGTTACCTCAGACCCTCTACCTTCCTGGTTCTGGTCTCTGTCCTCCTCAGTGCAGCCACGTCCTCTGGGCCACTGTGTTCCCTTCAGCGCCCCTGTGGCCCTCCGGGAGCACTAGCCTTGGTGCTTCTCACTCAGCCCCTCTCTGGCCCAGCCACCACTGACCTGTGCAGAACCCGCACCTCCCACTAGAAACGCAGTCCAGGAAGGCAGGGACCTGGCCCCATCGTTCTCTCAGTGGCACCTGTCACAGCCTCGGGCACACAACAGTCATGTCAAAAGACCACTAAATGAATAAACGAGTGAATACATTCCCAGTATCCAAACCTCCTTTGCCAACATCCTTAGAAAAACCTCTTGAATGTAATATCCTCCTTTCTTCATAGGAGACACATAAAACATTATTGAGCAGTATCCAGTACCCACGAATCAGGAAACTCTTGGGTATGAGTACTTCAAAGATACAAACAACATAGAGACAGGACTGCTTACGAACTGCAACAATTTTTTACTTTAAAACTTCTTCTCATTTACTTAAAATCAGTAGTTCTCAAAGTTTTAAACCATCAAGACTCCTGTTATTCAAGCAGTAACTGAATTTTTCCTTGTTGCTACCTTTTTCCATCTAGAGAATTTCTTTCTGATATTCTTATCTTTTGTTCTGCTCCTGAACTGACTTTTATACTAACAAGTCTTGCTTCTCAAATGGAGGCACATGGCGGTAATGTCACTGAGGCTGTTACAATCAGAAATACCACATGCAATTCCTGGCAGACCGGGGGCCATGGAATATGTACAAACCAGTCCATTTCTTAAGTTTCATGCAGTTTTTATGTCCCATCTTTATGAATTCTGAATACCTGGATTTTGACAGACAGACTGACTGGTAGGACATTACAAAGGGCTCATGGCACTTACTCTTCTTTTCTTTTCATGTTGTCTCTCGCCTGCTGGGCTTTGGTGAGGATAAACCAGTGGAGGTTTGCTGGGTCACAGAGGCTTGGGATGTTAAAGTGCCCGAGTTCGTGCAAGCTTGGGGCATATCTGTCACTGTACCAAAACACATGTGAAAGGAAAAATCACTCATCCCTCATTCCGCACTCCACCCCCAAAGAAAATATTTCAGTAGTCTGATGAGTGATGAAGGAATTCATCAAGAAAATCCACTTTAAAAAGTATAGCAAAATTATGCTTTAAGTTTTGCTGTTCCCCAAAGAGACACACTTCCAGGAGAACCACATACTTCCTCACCCCGTGGCCACCTTCATCTGTAAGATGGAGGCTGTAGCCCACCTCACGGGGAGGTGTGAGCTGAGGCGTGCATTTAGCACCAAGCACAGGCTGTGAAAACAGTATGTGCACAAAAAATGTGGGTGATTGATTCAACATTAGTTTAATCCTAGAAAGTTTTCCATAGGTTTGACTTTGCCCTGTAAGTGGCAGTGTATTTCAACAGTGTTCTAGACAGTCAATCCTTCAATCCCTTCGAGTTGGCTTTTCTAATGTGTAAAAGAGTGTTGGTAACAAGTGATATTCTTTTCTTTAGTTCCTAAGAAAAACACAAAACAATTTAATCCACTTACACACACAACACATCAAGTGAAAGAATAAAAGTCATTCTCATCTTAGATATTTACCTGTTAAGGATCATCTGCAAACCACGCAGACTTCGAGGGTGAAAGGGTACTCTGTTTTTCAACAGTCTATTATGGAACACATCAAGAAGAGAGTAATATTCTTCAAGCGTCAATACTGGTTGCAATTCCTCGATATAAACCACTTGTATGCCTCCGAGAAGGTAGCTTATTTGGTCTTCTAAAAGCATCAGCCTCCTCTGAAGGTCAAAATAACTTGGTAATCTTTCAAAAAGCTACAGTATTTAAAAAAAAATGAAAGAAATATTTAGGTTGATGTTACTGTACTAGCTCAATTTTAGGATTCCAATAAATGGGATTGAGAAATTTTAACAAGAGAATTGTTTTCCTAGAAGGAAAGTTCTAGCAAGTGAAAGAGAAAGACAATGTAATGCTGGAAATATTAATATTCAAAACAAACCACTATAAATCTTAGGGATTTTTAGATAGGACTAAAGAGATTGTAGAAAAAAATAGGTTCCAAATGAAAATAAATCCTAAGTACTAACATTAAAATCTCAAATTAGTTTGGAATGATTACATGGTCTAATAAAGAAGGGTTTGAGAAAGCAATTACATGGATTTCAGCACCAAGTCTACTTCTTCAGAATTTACTTTAATTTGACAAAACTCAATTCCATGCAATAAACATCACTGAGCACCTACCATGTAATTAAGCACAAAATTGGGCCCCTGTAGTGTACAGATTAGAAGAGTTGGGCCCTGCTTTTCAGTCGGGGTGCAAGTAAACAAAACAAGAATCAGGATTCTTTGTGTAAGTGCCACGTCCACATGAGTGGATATAGAGAAGACGCTCCAGTAAAGGTTTCTAAGGAAGTCTAATGTGACCAGTCTGAAAAGACAGACAGGATTTTGCAAGAGTTAGATACACATGGAGGTGTGTCAGGGGAAGAGAGATGGAAGCCTGAAAAGGGGCAGCACACTCCAAGCCCTGGAGTCGGTACGGCTGTACTGGGAAGGCCCTGGTGTGCTGTGCTGAGGACTCAGACTGTACGTAGAGAGCTGGGGACGTACACGTACAGAGGAATGGGAAGGCATCAAAACCTCTGCTCTAATAAAAGCAATAGCAGTATACAAATTCTACAAGCTACTTGTAATAGGCTTCTAACAATCTGAAAATCATTCCCCTACCCACTTTCTCCATTTTTCTCTTAATGATTTGTCTATGTATAAATGGTAACCACCTTTAAAAAACTTATTATTTTCAGATAATTGTAGATTCATATATCTTTCACCCTTTCCCCAATGGTAACATCTTGCAAAACTACAGTATAACATCACAACTGGGAAACTGACATTGATACTACCCACTGACCTGATTCAGACTTCATCAGTTCTACTTACATTCAGTTGTGTGTATGTGTATATGTATTTAACTGTATGCAGTTTTATCCCGTGTGTAGATTCACATCCCATGACCACATGACACAGGACAGTTCCACCACAGGGATCCTGTGCGCCCAGTGATCCCCCACAGACCGCGGGGAGAGAACTCCCAACTCCCCCACCCCTGGCAACCACTAATCTGTTCTTTCCACCATTTTGTTATTTTAAGAATGTTACATAAGTGGAATCACACAGTATGTAATCTTTTGATACTGACTTTTTAACTCACCACAACGCCCTTGAGATCCACCCAGGCTATTGCTGGTGTGTGTAGTTATCCCTCGTCCTGTTGGGTCATGTTCTGCAGTACGGGTGTGCCACAGTTTACCCATTCACACCCTGAAGGACACTAGAGTTGTTCTAGTTGTTGGCTATTGTGCACATTCGTACACAGGTTTTTGTGTGATCTTTTCCAGAGTCCCTGTACCATTCTACATAGACCCCAGTGATGGATGAGTGACCCGGTGTTTGTGCACTCTTGCCAGAATTTGGTGATGTCACTACTTTTCATTTTAGCCATTCAAAAATATTTGTCATCTGTAGGTCTTCTGTGATGTAGCTGTTCATGTCTTTTTTCTTTTTGGATTGTTTTGACTATTGAGTTTTGAGAGCTCCTTTTTTTTTTATTTTTTTTTTAAGATTTTATTTATTTATTTGACAGAGAGAGAAGCAGCGAGAGAGGGAACACAAGCAGGGGGAGTGGGAGAGGAAGAAGCAGGCTCCCAGTGGAGCAGCCTGATGTGGGTTCGATCCCAGGACCCCAGGATCATGACCTGAGCCGAAGGCAGATGCTTAACGACTGAGCCACCCAGGTGCCCCTGAGAGTTCTTTATACACGGGGTACACAGACTTTGTCAGATATGGTTTGCAAATGTCTTCTATGGAATATCTGATTTCAATAGACACTTCACAAAAGAAAGTACGTGGACAGCAAATAAGCCCATAAAAAGATCCTCTCCATCATCTGTCATTATGGAAATGCAAATTAAATCCACGAGATAGCACACACACCTATTAGAATGGCTAAAATTAAAAAGACCACCATCGCATTAGCAGTTTTTCAAAAGGTAAAATACCCTAACATATGATCCAACTATTACACTTTTAGGAGAAAAGGAAATACATGTGCCTGTGGACATAATGTTTCTAACAGCTTTATTTCCCATCACCAAAACCGACATAACTCAATACCCACCAATAGGTAAATGGGTAAACAAACTAGTATATTTATATGATGGAATACTACATGGAAATAAAAAGGAATAAATTCTGTATACATGCAACAGCATGGATGAATCTGAAAATAATTATGTCAAATGAAAGAAAACAGAACCCCCCCCCCAAAGAAGTATATGCTTTGTGATTCCACTTATGTGAAACAGTAATATAAACTGATTTATAGTGACAGAGAGCAGGCCACTGGTTGCTTGGGTGGAATGCAGGTGGATGGAGGAGAGAGTTCACAAAGGGACATAAGCATGCTTTTGTGGGTGATTATACATCCCGTCTGGATTGTGTTAATGGCTTCATGGGTATTTACACATGCTAAATCTCATCGAATTATACACACTATATGCAGTTTATTATACGTCAATTATAACAGTAAATCTGTTAAAACCAAAACAACAGATTGCAGGCCTTTTTAGGCTATGCTTCAGAAAAGACTATAAAATTTCCATATAACACCCAGTGCACCATGCAATACGTGCCCTCCTTGGGTGTTACACGCAAGTAAGGAATCATGGAGCCTTACATCAGAAACCAGGGATGTACTGTATGGTGACTGACATAATACAATAAAAAATATTTAAAAAAAAGACTATAAAATTTCCAAATAAAAACTGACTTAAAAATCAGGCCTCTAAGTGTTTTAACTACATGATAATAAACATCTATTTTGAAAATAGCTGAAACTATGATTTGAGTTTTTTTAGTTCACTGACATAATAGCATAGTTTGAAACAAAAGTAGGTCTATGACAAATCAGAGATTTTTTTGCTTTGAAACTTCTCCTTACTTTTGTCCAGTGATGATGGACGTCCATTGTCCCCAGCATCACATGGCCCACTGCACTCACCCCGGACCGGTCCGTAAATATTACTCTACATCCTGATGATAAAACACAAACCCTTTGGTCACTGTCCAGAGATGCTTCATGTTTTTAGCATTGTGCAAATAATTACTTAAATTTAGTATACAAATTCAGGATTAAATTCAGTAGAAGCTTAAAGGCTAATTTTTCATTTTATTTTATGTTATGTTATGTTATGTTATGTTATTTTTAAAGATTTATTTATTTGACAGAGAGAGCACAACCAGGGAGAGTGGCAGGCAGAGGAAGAGGGAGAAGCAGGCTCCCCGCAGAGCAGGGGGAGCCTGATGTGGGACTCGATCCCAGGACCCTGGGATCATGACCTGAGCCAGAGGCGGTCGCTTAGCCAACTGAGCCACACAGGTGCCCAAGGCTAATTAAAAAAAAGGTTTTAATAAAAAGATATATTTTAGAGAGTGGGAGAGAAAGAAGGCACAAGGCTGAGCATGTGAGGGAGGGAGGGACAGAGGGGGAGGAAGAAAATCTCAAGCAGACTCCCTGCTGAGCGGGCAGCTTGCCGCCGGGCTCCATCTCAGGACCATGAGATCATGAGCTGAGCTGAAATCAAGTCCCTCGCTTAACGGACTGAGTCACCCAGGCGCCCCTTAAAGGCTAATTTCATGTCGTCATTTTATTCAAAGGAACAGATTTAAAAATTCAGCTGTGATAAAGTGATATCTGTAAGGTCTTTTAACACTTAGTTTTCCTCCACAGTCTACAGATGTGTATAGCCCTTGAGTGATATTTTAAAAGAAAATGGAAATTGTTTACCTTTCGCATTTTTAAGTGTTTCCAAGTTCTGCTGTGCTAAGCGGCCTAAACTCTGAAGCTGGCTACAGCGATGGGCGACGCCCCAGCTCCTCTGCCACCTAGAACGACAGAGCACACAGAAGCGTTAACAGCAGGCGTCCCTGAGGGA
>NW_024424453.1:57083405-57122724 GCF_017311325.1 Ursus maritimus | reverse complement strand
ACTTGCGCCTGCACTCCGGCGGCTTGATTCCTGTGAAAGCCAGTAGAGTTTCTGCGGCTTGATTCCTGTGAAAGCCAGTGAGTTTCTTTCTCAAGTAGGCATATGTTTTCCAACTAGCTCATTTTTTTTAAGCAACCAAATAGAAAATGAATGGTTTGCCAGAGGGTAAAAATATTACTACTATGTTCAGATATCCAAACATTTAAAACAAGCAAATACACAATGCTGTTTCTATTTTAAAATAAGGGAATGAAATAGGGAACACTTAAAAAAACCTTTTTCATCTCCACATCATCCAATGATGACGATTTTGTTTTAGATTTAAGTTCTAATTAGGAACTCCAGTTCTAGATCGGATTATTTTTATCTTATTATAGAGAAAGTGATTTGTTATGACATGTAGTCTACTTATGTTATAAATGAACACTGAATCTTTGTGACAAAATGGAACCTGATATCCGCACGGTGTCACAGAGGTACTGGTGTCCAAATGTAAAGAGTACTTCTCTTTAGAAGCATCAATCCCCCTTTGAATTCCAATTCTGTGATTTATTGGCTCTGTGACCTTGAACAAGTTGCTTCTAGCCTTCCTAATGTTTCCATTTCATACATACAAAGTGGGATCACGTCCTCCAGCACAGGTAGCATAAATCAAAGGGGACAACATTTGTGAAGGAGTAAGGCACTCAAAACAAGCTCTCAAAAAACTTAGGTTCCTTCTTTGTCCTATCACCAATTCTGATGAATGTCATTTCTGATAAAGTGGATTTTCAAAACTTTTCCTTTAACCCACGGTTGAAACACATATAATTTCAAAGAATTAACACTGTGATAAAGCTACTAAATACAGTTCTTATTAATAAATGGTCTTTCACACAGGCGGCTTAGAGTTAGAAACAATGTCATTGGTCAAAATATTTCCATCTTTTGGAGGCTTGGCTGATTTTCCAATAGTGGAAAGCCATCATACCCATGGTCCTCAGATGTTTTGGTCTCAGAAAGCTTTTGCACTCTTAAAAGTGGAGAACCCAAATTGTTTCTGTCTATGTGTTTTATATTTATTGATATTTACCATGGCAAAAATCAAAGCTGAGAGATTTCTACACCATATTGTAATATAATGTTTGTTTCTTTTTATGTTTAAGAAATCCTTAAAAAAATCCTTTTGTTTTTCTAATTCCAGTCTCTTTGATAGTTCATTTAGAATTGACACTAGAAAAAGGTACTTTTATGTTCATACATTTATTTTACAGAGTTTTAAAAAGGATCTTGTTATTTGAGTATTAGCTAGAGAAGTCCATGCTACTAGACTGTGGAATTGGAAGAACCCCTGTAATCAAAGCAGGGCCTCAAAATACTGAAGTGATGATAAAAGAGCAGCCATCAGCACAAATCCAAACATCCCACATACCCCAAGTCTACACGCTTCCCTTGAAATCTGAATTATCTTATAAAACTATGTTTGAAAAAAACCCCAAAACCACTATGATTTGAATATACAAGAACAAAACATATAAGTATTATCAGAACTCCATACGCACAAGAAAAAGGTGCTATTATGATACCCAAATAGTCATTTAGTTCAAAAGAAGAAAAAAAATCCTGATACTGAAGACTGAAAACAAAAAAAGAGGTTACAATAAACAGTAACAGAAATGTTCAAGCACAAGACTGGGCAACAGTTTCTCAGTTTTTGTAACAGGGGGTTCCTCCCGCCCCTGGAATCATACCAGGCCCCCCTTTTCCCTTCCTTACTGCTTTAACAGCTGTTAAATCTGTTTTTATAATTAATGCTGTTATCTTTATGTAACTGTGATTTCCAGGTTAAGGAAAACTTTAAAAAGTCATGCTATAAAATACAGACACAAGAATACAACACCCATTTTCTGTCTCCCTTCCTCATTTTAAACTTGAATACTGATCTCACAGGATGGAGGAATAATTACTTTTTATATAATATGTGCATATGGAAAAGGATATTTTTCTTATAAACATTACCTTAAAAAGTTAAACTCTTATGCTAAAAATGTCAGTATCTAAACCTTACTTCACTATTTTAAACAAGAAATTGATGTTTTCTTACACAAATGAACATTTAGCTACTTTCAGAAAAAGATAACTGAAGGCTGTTTATAGTTATCAGAATAATTAAAGTTAAAGATGCAAATATTTAACTGCTGGAAAGCTTGACCAGTCGATAATACATGCTTATTTTAGTCTCTAATTAGGTTCTGTCTGTTACCTGATGTCTGAGAGCTGCAGCTGATGGGACAGATCATCTTTTAAACGATCTAGTTCTTTTCTAAGTGGCAAACTGTTCTTCAGTTTTTTAACTGCACTTTTCCCATTGTTATCTAACCAGGATCTAGAGAGAAAAAAACAGAGATATACACTTTCAGTACTGACTGTGCAAACCTTTCTAGTACTAAAAGACATAGGCAGCACAGTAAAGCAGCCCCGGTGTTAAACTGAGTTTCCAACCAGACCTTTACCAAATTATAAGCAAAACAGGAGGTGGGGAGTTGAGTATAGCCTGAAGTAGCAGAGCTGGCTTCAGCTGGGCACGCAGTCGGGTAGCAGTGCACACCAGGGGAGTACACAGACTGACCCGGAAGGACAGGTGTTTTGGGAGACTCTGTGGTAACACAGACAGGGCTGGTAAGGTCTGGCCACTGGAGGGACTTGGTAGAGATATGGGGGAGTAAGCACTGAGAGCTCAGGGCACTAGTGACCAAGATTAAACTAAAGGAAGAAGTTGGAATCTACCCAGCTAGAACCCACAAAGTAATCTTTGCAAGTTCCTTCATTAGACATATTCACTGCCCTTTAAATGTCACCAGCATCATTAGATGTGTCTTTTGAGTCTGACTTTTTCACCTGATTAGTTATCCTGTAACATTATTTATGCACGTGCTCTGGTAGAAGTGGTAGTTCTACACTCCACGTGTACCTGACGGCTGTGTGTGAGTGAAAATCTAGTACGGCCCACAGAAAATTGTAATACGCATAAGGGAGAGGTTTTGAAGTATCTTGAATTTTAAACTTTTATCCCATCTCTAGAAATCAAGCAACAGGTTTAGCATAATTAAAATTTAATTTTTTATATATACAAAGGAAGTCATCATAACTAGAATATGA
Source organism: Ursus maritimus (assembly GCF_017311325.1). NCBI lineage: Eukaryota > Metazoa > Chordata > Mammalia > Carnivora > Ursidae > Ursus > Ursus maritimus. The sequence goes on along the minus strand of NW_024424453.1, from coordinate 57,119,586 downwards.
CTTATTGTGGCAGAATAGACTTTTAAAAAAAATTATCAAGTTGATAATCTTGAAACCAAAAAATCTTTATGGTAAAAATCTTGTATGGTAAATAAAAATAAATCAAAGATTTATTTGAAATGCTTGGTACTGTGTTGTGTTGAGATATAAGAAGATAAAATTGCTGTGCAAAGGGAGACACATCTACTAAGGAATATAGAGATAGGAAATTAGGATATATTCTGGGGCGCCTGTGTGGCTCAGTTGGTTAAGTGTCTGCCTTCGGCTCAGGTCATGATCCCAGAGTCCTGAGATCGAGTCCCGCTTCGGGCTCCCTAAAAAGATTTTATTTATTTATTTGGCAGAGAGAGAGAGAGAGCGAGAGAGAGCGAGCATAAGCAGGGGGAGTGGCAGGCAGAGGGAGAAGCAGACTCCCTGCCAAGCAAGGAGCCTGATATGGGACTTGATCTCCAGACCCTGGGATCACGACCTGAGCCAAAGGCAGAAGCTTAACCAACTGAGCCACTCAAGTGCACTAAAATCTTTTTTTTTTTTTTTAAGAATAGTATATATGAGCGTCTATGAGAACCTGAGAGATACATCAGATGTTTCCAGGCAGATTAGTGAGAGGAAGGGCATGCCAATCATGCTAGTGCAGAGGAACCGTAAGGTGAAAATATGCCTAGACCATATCATGCCTAGAGGGAGGGAAGTATGAGATGAGAGTGGGAAGGCAGGGTCGGGGCAGGTGGCAAGTCAGACTATGAAGGGTTTTGCATATCAGGAGAAGGATCTGGGACCCTATCCTCTAAGTAAAAGTATTCAACATCTTTAATTCACTAACTTTGTATAGTAATTAATAATTCTTCCTACTCCCTTTTTAAGGGTATTGGTAAAAATGTTGCCATCTCTGCATAATGGGATAAATAAGAAAATAAATAAAAATATCTTACTTTACATCACTATTATTAGCTATTGCATTATAATTTTTCTACATTTTCCTCATTTATTAATATATGTTATTCAATTTACTTTAAACCATATAAGAGAAAGCATGATTTGCAGACAAATAAATTATCAAACAGCATATCATGTTTGGTTTGGAGAAAAAATGTCTTAAAATGTAGACCAAAATATAATCTTATGATTATACACTCATGACTTGATTTTTGGAATGCTTACATTTAGTGTATAAAAATCAACTGGTCTAATTTAACAATTGTTGTGTTTTGTTTCTCCACAGCGAGATAAAAATGAAGCTTCTAAACACAGCATTTACTACATCTACATAGATAAAGATATCTAATAACACAAGAAATAACAGGTGTTGGCGAGGATGAAGAGAAAGGGGAACACTTCTGTACCATTGGTGGGAATGCACCTGGTGCAGCCACTCTGGAAAATAGTGTGGAGGTTCCGCAAAAAGTTAAAAATAGAACTACCCTATGATCCAGCAATTGCACTAGTGGGTATTTACCTAAAGAATACAAAAATACTGATTCAAAGGGATACACGCGCTCTGATGTTTATAGCAGAATTATCAACGATAGTGAAATTATGGGAAGAGCCCAAATGCCCATAAACTGATGAATGGATAAAGAAGATGTGGTATATACATTATATACACAACAGAATATTATTCAGCCACAAAAGAAGAATGAAATCTTGCCATTTGCAACAGTATGGATGGAGCTAGAGAGTATTATGCTAAGTGAAATAAGTCAGTCAAAGAAAGACAAATACCACACGATATTATTCATATGTGGAATTTAAGAAACAAACAATGACTGTAGGGGGAAAAAGAGAGATGAAAACCAAGAAACAGACTCCTAACTATGATGGTTACCAGAGAGGAGGTGGGCGAGGGGATGGGTAAACAGGTGATGGGGATTAAGGAGGGCACACTTGTGATGAGCACTGGGTGTTGCAAGAAGTGCTGAATCACTAAATTCTACACCTGAAACTAAAATTACACTGTATGTTAACCGGAATTTAAATTAAAAATATATAAATAAATAAAAATAAAAGCTTTACTTAAATGTAATACATATACCACACAAGTCATCTATTGTTAGTATGTTCTCAGTGTTGTGCAATCACCAGCACAATCAATTTCAGGACACTTGCATCACCATTCATCCTAGGAAATCCCATACCCTTTAGCAGTTACTTCAGAACTCCCCTCCAGCTCTTAGCAACCACTAATCTACTTCCTGTCTCACAAATTTGCCAATTCTGTACATTTCACATAGATGGACTGAGGCAAGATATGGTCCATTGTGACTGTTTCTTTCTTTTAGCATAATGTTCTCAAAGTTCATCCATGCTGTAGCATGTATGAGTACTTCATTTGTTCTATGGCCAAATACTATTCCATCATATGAATATACCACATTTTGTTTATCCATTCATTAGTTGATGGAAAATTTTTGGCTATTATGAATAATGCTGCTATGAGCAAATTTTTATGTAGACATGTTTTTTCCCACATCCTTCCCAATACTTGCTATTTTCTTTTTGATTATAACCATATTAAGGTACGAAGTGGTTATTTCATAGTGGTTACTTTGTTTGCTAGATCTTGCCTTGGTTTAAAAAATGATTTCATTATACTTACAATGATAAATATAGTACATGTATTTTTTAAGATCATTTTAAAAAAGATTTTATTTATTTATTTGAGAGAGAGAGCGAGCAGGAGTGGGGGGAGGAGGAGAGGGAGAAGAAGGCTCCCTGCTGAGCAGGGAGCCCAATGTGGTACTTGATCCCAGGACCCCAGGATCATGACCTCAGCTGAAGGCAGACATTTCACTGACTGAGCCACCCAGGCGCCTCTAGTACATGTATTGTTATAAGATGCAGGCAGAGAGAGAGAGAAAAAAAAAAGCTGATATTGAAATGAAGCCAAAGCAAAGTGGTATATAAAAATGAATACATGAATATCATGTACAGGGTCTAAAGTTAGATGCAAATTGAAGACATTTTGTTTAGTTCCTAGAGTTATGATTCTTTTGAGGTAAAAATACTTCAGTAACTCTGGGGCGCCTGAGTTGCTCAGTTGGTTAAACATCTGCTTCAAAGTCAAACTGTCTCTCTTCGCAGATGACATGATACTCTATATGGAAAACCCAAAAGACTCCACCCCCAAACTACTAGAACTTATAGAGCAATTCAGTAATGTGGTGGGATACAAAATCAATGCTCAGAAATCAGTTGCATTTCTATACACGAACAGTGAGACTGAAGAAAGAGAAATAAGGGAATCCATTCCGTTTACAATAGCACCAAAAATCATACTTTATCTCGGAATTAACTTAACCAGAGATCGAGGTCTTTCATCCATTTGGAGTTTATCTTTGTGTATGGTGTGAGAGAGTGGTCAAGTTTCATTCTTTTGCATGTAGCTGTCCAATTTTCCCAGCAACATTTATTGAAGAGACTGTCTTTTTCCCACCGGATGTTTTTTCCTGCTTTATCAAATATTAGTTGCCCAAAGAGCTGAGGGTCCATTTCTGGGCTCTCTATTCTGGAACAAACAGCTCTTAAATTTGTGTGGAACTAGAAAAGTCCCCGAATCACCAAGGAATTGTTGAAAAGGAAAAACAAAGCTGGGGGCATCACAATGCCAGATTTCGAGCTGTACTACAAAGCTGTGATCACAAAGACAGCATGGTACTGGCACAAAAACAGACACATAGACCAATGGAACAGAATAGAGAGCCCAGAAATGGACCCTCAGCTCTTTGGGCAACTAATATTTGATAAAGCAGGAAAAAACATCCGGTGGGAAAAAGACAGTCTCTTCAATAAATGGTGCTGGGAAAATTGGACAGCTACATGCAAAAGAATGAAACTTGACCACTCTCTCACACCAGACACAAAGATAAACTCCAAATGGATGAAAGACCTCGATGTGAGACAGGAATCCATCAAAATTCTAGAGGAGAACATAGGCAGCAACCTCTACGACATCGGCCAAAGCAACCTTTTTCATGACACATCCCCAAAGGCAAGAGAAACAAAAGATAAAATGAATTTATGGGACTTCATCAAGATTAAAAGTTTCTGCACAGCCAAGGAAACAGTCAGAAAAACTAAGAGGCAGCCCACGGAATGGGAGAAGATATTTGCAAATGACACTACAGATAAAAGACTGGTATCCAAGATCTACAAAGAACTTCTCAAACTCAATACGCGAGAAACAAATAAACAAATTATAAAATGGCAGAAGATAAGAACAGACACTTTTCCAATGAAGACATAGAAATGGCTAACAGACACATGAAAAAATGTTCAAAATCATTAGCCATCAAGGAAATTCAAATCAAAACCACACTGAGATACCACCTTATGCCAGTTAGAATGGCAAAAATAGACAAGGCAAGAAACAATTGTTCGAGAGGATGTGGAGAAAGGGGATCCCTCCTACATTGTTGGTGGGAATGCAAGTTGCTACAGCCACTCTGGAAAACAGTGTGGAGGTCCCTTAAAAAGTTAAAAATTGAGCTACCCTATGATCCAGCCATTGCACTACTGGGTATTTACCCCAAAGATACAGACGTAGTAAAGAGAAGGGCCATATGCACCCAATGTTCATAGCAGCATTGTCCACAATAGCTAAATCATGGAAGGAACCGAGATGTCCTTCAACCGATGACTGGATTAAGAAGATGTGGTCCATATATACAAGGGAATATTACTCAGCTATCAGAAAGAACAAGTTCTCAACATTTGCTGCAACATGCACGGCACTGGAGGAGATAATGCTAAGTGAAATAAGTCAAGCAGAAAAAGACAATTATCATATGATTTCTCTCATCTATGCAACTTAAGAACTAGGAAGATCGGTAGGGAAGAAAGGGATAAAGAAAGGGGGGTTAATCAGAAGGGGGAATGAAGCATGAGAGACTATGGACTCTGAGAAACAAACTGAGGGCTTCAGAGGGGAGGGGGGTGGGGGAATGGGATAGGCTGGTGATGGGTAGTAAGGAAGGCACGTATTGCATGGTGCACTGGGTGTTATATGCAACTAATGAATCACTGGCCTTTACATAAAAAACCAGGGATGTACTGTATGGTGACTAACATAATATAATAAAAAAATATTATTATAAAAATAAATAAATAAACATCTGCCTTCAGCTCAGGTCATGATCCAGGGTCCTGGGATTGAGCCAAGGAGTTGTTTTTCATGGGTTTAAGAGGATGAAAAGGAGAGCCATGAACCCAAATCGCAATATAGTTAAAATGGCATAAATTTCAAACTCCTGGGCCTCAAACTGCATGGAACAAAGTATGGCATTTACACCAATAGCTTTTCAAACTTCTTGGATTGCAACACATACATAGTAAGAAAACTTTTTTCATAGTAAGAAATTTTGAACGGTGACTCAGTATATACACATGCACATACATGTATGTTTCTACATAATTAAAGTATTTTGAGAAACACTACTTACAGAAAACATATATTTAAAAAATTTAAAAACAAAAAAGAAGAAGAAAGCAAAAGCAAAACAACTTTGCTGGTCCCAAATCACTAAGTTGTGTTATACTTGCTATATGAAAAACACTGACTTAGCTTATAGAAAGGGGAAAAATAAATAAATGCATGATATGAGTTAAATCATGACTAAAATTTTCAAATGTTCTACAGAAATAGTTCCAATGTTATAGTTATCCAATGTGGCATTTTGTGGACACTAAGATTGATTTAGGACTTCAACACTGAAAGTGAAATATAACTCAAAGTTCGAATGTAAAAAACAGAAGTCTGACATTTACTGGATCTCAGTGCTTGACAGAAGAGCATTTCAATGGTCTTGCTATAGTTCAATGGCATATTTTTTCATTGGGAAAGGTATTACATATAGGATTATTTGTTTAGACAGACATGGATCCTATTGGCTCCTTCCAAACACAAATTATGTAAATAAAATCCATTTTGTTATAATATTATTTGATAATCAGAGAATATACCCAAAATACGGACATATTAAAATTTACAACATGTCCATGGAGGGGCATTTCCTAATTTTTTTTGAGACTGGCAAACTTCTATTACAGTATAGGAAAAAACTCCTGAGGCATTAAAAATTTCATTTTATCTATTTTATATGGTTATACACTAAACTGATTTTGAGGTAAGATAAAGCACAATTTGCTAAAAAATTCGGAATTACATAGCATGTAAAATGTGGATTGAAATGTAATTACCACTTAAAAAAAAAAGGAAAGGAATTACCAAACGTACTATGAAAACACATTGGAGCTGTTATAACCTGGTAATTCTTCTATTTAAAAAAAAAAATCCTGGCTGACTTATTTTCACAATTTCTGTGTTTTATTTCACAAGAGACGACTTCAGTCTACACTTAATAACATTGCTATTATATCATCTTTCTAAACAATTACATCTTGAAATATTAGAAGTAGCTTAACATGTTTTCAAGAATAAATTTTGATCAGGTGAATACAATTTATAAATCAAGGAAAGATCAGTTTGATGTAAGTTTGAAGAATTATCATTTTTATGCTCTTAGTGACCATTATAATTCAGCACATGATCCTTCTGATTCCTCTTCTGCAACCTAAATATATAAGATGAAATTAAACAATACAGGAATCAAAAATAAAAACTTGAACTGCATATGGCCAAAATGACCGTGGTGGCTAACAATTTTTGGCTGTATTACAGGTACCCTAAATCTTATGAGGCAGCATCACTCGATTCATGAGTTGAAAGCTCTCCAATGGTTCAACAATTTTATAATTATTTTTAAAATAATTACAAATTTAAAAAATTAATAATTGAAACAAGAAATTGACACAGATATCATTCTGGCTTTTATGATAAAAGCTCCTGGAATCCTTACTGCGAAAAACTCACGTAAGACAAACTGTTGAATAAGCCCTCAGTAGAGTGCTTTCAAAGTGAGCAACACCTGTGTTCGGGAGAAGGTCGAGACTGGCTCGAAGGGGCGTGGAGCTGCTCATGCTACAGCAATCTACTCAACTTCCATCATAGCCTCTGCATGTAATTACCTTCTATCATCTCTTCTGTTTTTCTAACCATTTTTTTAATCATCAATTTCTATCTTACCATGACTATTCTTTTTTTTTTTTTTTACCTCTATATCTTCATTACTTCTGGTCTGTCATTATATTATCATTTCCAAAGTCACATTTTCATTTTGGTTTTGTTTACAAAGAGAATTTGAACAATTAAAATCCACATATTTAGGGAGGTGATTTACCCACTAGTTACACACACAGATCAGAGATAGACCACCCCACAGACATGTACACACATGCCTTCAAACAGGTATGTCTCCCTTTCTGTACTAGATTGCTACTTTCTTGTCTCTGCAGCTTTATTGGGCATCTAGCTAGATAACAAGGGCAGGGATTCCTGAGTTAGTACAGGTAATCCACAAAGCGAATGCTCTGCCAGTAGATAATCAAGGGTACTTTACCACGTGTAGTAGTGGGAACCCTGTGGTGAGCCACGGACTCTTTAGGTACAACCATAGGAGCAGAGGATGGCTGGTCTTTACCGGGTCCAAAAAGGACTTACTCGAAAAAACAATGGTGACTTTACAAACAGGACAAATAAAAGAGAAATATTTCATACATGGTTTTTTATAATTAAAAATTATTCTTTCTCAATACATTCCAGATGATATATTTTTTTAAATTTAGATATAATGGACATATTAGTTTCATGTATACAATATAATGATTTGTTATGGGTATATGTTACAAAATGATCACCATAGTAAGTTTAGTTAACAGCCATCACCATACATAATTATGAATTTTTTTTCTTGTGATGAAAACTGAGAAGATCTTTTATCTCAGCAATTTCCAAATATACCATATGGTATTATTAACCACAGACCCCAGGCTGTACATTACTACATCGCTAGGACTAATTTATTTTATAGCTGAGAGCTTACTTTATAACCCCCCAGATGATATTTTCAAATGTTGTCTTCATGCATTTTTATCAGGTATGGATTATTACACTAAAGGATATTACTGCTGCGCTACCTGGAGAAACTGGAAATGCTTAACACATGAAGAAGGCTTTTTTTTTTTTTTTTTTTAAATAGTCTTAGGTATATCCTTTCTCCATTTACCAGGGGTAACTTGAGCAGAATTTTTAAAACTTAAAACAAAACAATCTCTTGCATGTGTCTGGTATCAAAAGACTACAAATCAAATACAGTTGGAAAAGTATTCTGGCAACTTTAAGAAACCTGAAACATCTTTTTCATAATGGTTACTGGATTAACTATATTGATAGAATTACTTTTCCTGGAAGATTAGACTTTCATTTTAAATATCAACTACAAATAAGCTTAGTTAAATAAGAACTTTTACATACGTTAGGGTAGTTTCCATTCTTGAGACTTGTTCGGGGTCTTCGTGAGGGTCCTTGAATCCAGTGAAGTGGTAGTAAGATTTGTCCCACTTGATGGGCCTGTCAGGCATCCTCTTGGCCTCCTTGAGAGGCTGGGGACGCACATTAGTGTTCGAGCTTTGGATATGTTCAACAGATAAACTGCAGGAGTTGAGAATATATAACACTGTGCTTAGCAGATCTCTGGTGTGCAAAGTAAATTTGACTGCTCGAAATCCTAGAGAATATAATTCCCCCAAACAATACAGATGATTATTCGCTTTATTTAAAAACACTTTTTTTATGCAACATAAATAAAATTAAAATCTTTTAAAAACACTTGATTACTGATTAAAATCTACCTACTGGCAAATAATCTATAAACAGAAAACTACTTCCCTTCTCCAAAACAATACCACAGTATCTTTACCTTCACGAATTCCGCCATCAGTTCCCTGTCTAGCTTGGCACTAGAGACCAAACCCATTCTAGCCCAAGGAGGGGATTCAGAATATTTTCAACGCTGCCCATAATTTGGTCTCTATAGTCTAAGAGATGGAAAAGCTCTCTATGAGCAAGTGTCCATGAAAGATGGTTTCTGGCACTAAGACAAAGAGGGGGAGGGGGACGGGGAGGTTATACCGTGACAGTGGTTCACATGGGAGTAGCAACAGTCTAGTCTCAGGGGTGACACAAACTCATCTCAAATGTTCTCTGTAATTACAGGACACTGTCTTCACACTTGTCTACCCAACTACCTAATAACTCAATATTTTTGGAAGGGATGTGAAATTCCCTAATTGTTTAAAAGTTAATGCTTCACAATCTGATTTTGATTTTGGGTAGTCGGTGGGCTAATGTTAGTAATCTAACTTGTTATATCCTCAACAGGAAATCTACTGTTTTCTCCTTTTTTTCTCTCTTCATTACTGGGTGTTAGGCATGGTTCTAGCAGCATTTATGTATCAACACCCCACCAACCATGTGATTATTATCTCTCTGCAAATGTGAAGAAATCTGGCTCAAGGAGGTTCAAAAGAATGCAGAGCAAGGGCTTAAATCTGAGCTGACTCCAAGACCAGTATTTTCTCCAATACAGCATGCTGCTTCTTTCTTCATTAAAAAAAAAAAAAAAGTATTTTTAATTGGTTTTGAAAATTATAACATTATTATTTAAGTACATCCTCACTGTGAAATTAGAGATACATATAGTAAAAATAAAAGTCTCCTGTTAACAGGCATACAACCTCACATCTTTACTAGACATAACCACTATTTTTTTTTTTAAAGATTTTATTTATTTATTCGACAGAGATAGAGACAGCCAGCGAGAGAGGGAACACAAGCAGGGGGAGTGGGAGAGGAAGAAGCAGGCTCATAGGGGAGGAGCCTGATGTGGGGCTCGATCCCAGAACACCGGGATCACGCCCTGAGCCGAAGGGAGACGCTTAATGACTGCGCCACCCAGGCGCCCCTAGACGTAACCACTATTAACAGTTAGGTACTATGCTTTTAGACCTGCACAATCTCGTATGGTAGCTACTAGCCCTATGTGGCAATTTAGAATTAGATTAATTAAAATTAAACAAAATTAAAATTCAGTTTCTGGTCATGCTAACAACATTTCAAGTGCTCAACAGTCACATGGGGTTTGTGGCTGCTGTATTTGTGCAAATGCAGAACATTTATATCACAGAAAGTTCTGTTGGACAGGATTGCTCTAGACCTTTTCTATGTGCTTATGTGTGTACATTACATAGGATATACACCTCTATTTATTTACACAAACACACACCTACAGTTTGAATTGTTTCCTTTTAATACATAAATAGTATCATTCTAGACATATTACTTTGAACTTGCTTTTGTTATTTAAACTTGGTGATTCTTCCATGTCTGTACATATGGATTAAGCCGCTCCTTACAGCAGTTATACATCCAGTCCATATAATGAAGGTAATGAAGCATAATTTATTTGACATTTCTGAAATTGATGGACATAAAAGTTTTTAATTTTTCACTTTTCATATAAGGCTGAAATGTATTTTCTTGTTGCCACTGATGACAATATCACAATTTAAATTATTCTCAAGAGACAGATACTCTGCTTGCCACACAGAGTTAAGAAATCTAGAACATGAAAACTCTCAGTTTTTTTTTTAGTTGAATTCCTTAAATCATTAGATGATAAAGTGAGAAATACTGGCAGGAGAGCTGTTCTAGTCAGTGAAAGAAGAAAGGAAAGTCCTAATTCCTGTGTTTGAAGTTAGGAAGAGCTCAGTCAAGAATAAACCTGTTTCCATCTTATCAATCCCATTAATTATTTAATCCAGTGTAAGGGTTAAGGAATGCACATATGCTTTATCGGAAAACAGTACCTAATTAGTTTAGTTTGGATTTGACTACTGAAGCTAAACACTTTAATGTTTGTTGGCTATTTGTATATATTGTTTCCTGAACTGTTTGGCCATTGTCTTTGCCCATTTTTGTAATGGAGCTACTTTGTGTTTTCCTTTTGGTTTCTAAGAGCTTTTCATACATTAACATTATATTTTTGTCATATGAGCTGTATGTTATCTCCCATTTTGAATTTATTTTTTTCTATAATCCATTTTTGTTTAATGAAAGGCTCAAAGTTCACCATTCACGAAAGCAGAGGATTTCTGTCTTTACTCAGCCACAGCTGCCTACAGCCACTTGTATTATCATTAACTCATAGAAAGCTCCCAGTGAATCTTCTACTTGTTTTAAGGAAGTTTATTTCCTCGTAGGCCACCAAAAATGTAGAGCAAAAGAAATGATTTAAGCCTTTAATTTTAGTAATGAAAATCAGCAGTAAACAGTAGTAAATCTTATTACCATCTTAATTATCAATGATCTTAATTTTATAATCAGATAAAGAGGTTAAAGACATAAAAATGTTTTAAATCTTTGAGTGTCAATCTCAGTCATAAAGACAAAGGCAAAAATGATTACTAACAATATATATTTTTTAAAGATTTTATTTATTTATTTGACAGAGAGAGAGACAGCCAGCTAGAGAGGGAACACAAGCAGGGGGAGTGGGAGAGGAAGAAGCAGGCTTCCAGCGGAGGAGCCTGATGTGGGGCTCGATCCCAGAACGCCGGGATCACGCCCTGAGCCGAAGGCAGACGCTTAACGACTGAGCCACCCAGGCGCCCCTAACGATATTTTTAAAGAAGGATAATGAAGTGTATAAATCACATTAGACTAGGATTAAGGAGACATTAGTTCTAGTACCAGCTCTGTCCCTAACTTGCTGTGTGAAACTTCCTAAGTTTCTGTTTCCCTCTGTTAGCTCCTTCCCTAACAAACAGACCTGGTTTATTCTTTAACTCCAGGTGTAGTCAAACTCAAGACAACCCCAGTAAATGGTGGTCATGAAAGTGGCAATTGTAGCTACTAGAAATGATCCTGACTCTCCCAAATACAGACAAATAAAAATAGAACGGTGATAACATTCTTGTTTTAAAAACTAAAAAGGATGTAATTTGCCTTCATACATTCCATCTGTCATGGAGAAATCATCAGATCTAAGTAGACCACTATGCCTCAGTATATGATGTTTTTCAATTTGTAGCCTAATCTTGACTGTGTATCTATTAAAGAGTATTTATAAATATTTGGTCTTACACAGCACATTTATGATTATTTACAATTTCAAATAGAATTGTGTCATTTAGAGTGATAAACCTAATTACTTGCTATTATTACTACTATCACTTAAGCATTCTTCAGTAGAGAGGTTCCTTCACAACAGGGCTATGAGTTGACTTTTTGTCTTTGGATAACGAAGAATAGTGTCTATTTTTTAAAAAAAATTTCATTGTGTTACATTAGTCACCATACAGTACATCCTTAGTTTTTGATGTAGTGTTCAATGATTCATTCTTTGCATATAACACCCAATGCTCCATGCAATATGTGCCCTCCTTAATACCCATCACCGGGCTATCCCAATTCCCCACCACCCTCCCCTCTGAAGCCTTTAGTTTGTTGCCCAGAGGCCACCGTCTCTCATGGTTCATTCCCCCTTCTGTTTACCCTCATTCTTCCCTTCCTTCTCTTACCCATCTCCCTGCTATTTCTTGTGTTCCATAAATGAGTGAAACCATATGATAATTGTCTTTCTCTGCTTGACTTATTTCGTGTAGCATAATCTCCTCCAGGCCCATCCATGTTGCTGCAAATGTTGGGTAGTCATTCTTTCTGATGGCTGAGTAATATTCCATTGTATATATGGACCACATCTTCTTTATCCAGTCATCTGTTGAAGGGCATCTTGGCTCCTTCCACAATTTAGCTATTGTGGACAATGCTGCTATGAACACTGAGGTGCATATGGCCCTTCTCTTCACTATATCTGTATCTTTGGGGTAAATACGCAGTAGTGGAATTGCTGGGTCATATGGTAGCTCTATTTTTACCTTTTTAAGGGACCTCCACACTGTTTTCCAAAGTGGCTGTACCAACTTGCATTCCCACCAACAGTGTAAGAGGGTTCCCCTTAGTCCACATCCTCTCCAACATTTGTTGTTTCTTGCCTTGTCCATTTTTGACATCCTAACTGGCGTAAGGTGGTTATCTCAATGTGGTTTTGATTTGAATTTCCTTGATGGCTAATGATTTTGAACATTTTTTCATGTGTCTGTTAGCCATTTGTATGTCTTCATTGGAAAAGTGTCTGTTCATATCTTCTGCCCATTTGTTGTTTTGATTATTTGTTTCTCGTGTATTGAGTTTGAGAAGTTCTTTATAGATCTTGGATACCAGTCCTTTATCTGTAGTGTCATTTGCAAATATCTTCTCCCATTCCATGGGCTGCCTCTTTGTTTTGAGGACTGATTCCTTTGCTGTGCAGGAACTCTTTATCTTGATGAAGTCGCAAAAGTTCATTTTTTCTTTTGTTTCTCTTGCCTTTGGAGATGTGTCATGAAAGAAGTTGCTGTGGCCGATGTCGAAGAGATTACAGCCTACGTTCTCCTCTATGATTTTGATGGATTCCTATCTCACATTGAGGTCTTTCATCCATTTGGAGTTTATCTTTGTGTCTGGTGTGAGAGGGTGGTCAACTTTCATTCTTTTGTATATAGCTGTCCAATTTCCACAGCACCATTTTTTGAAGAGAGTGTCTTTTTTCCACTGATGTTTTTTTTCTGCTTTGTCAAAGATTAGTTGCCCTTAGAGCCAAGGGTCCATATCTGGGCTCTCTATTCTGTTCCATTGGTCTATGTGTCTGTTCTTGTGCCAGTACCATGCTGTCTTGGTGATCCCAGCTTTGTAGTATAGCTTGAAATCAGGCAACGCGATGCCCACAGCTTTGTTTTTCTTTTTCAACATTTCCTTGGCGATTTGGGGTCTTTTCTGGTGCCACACAAATTTTAGGATTGTTTTTTCCAGCTCTTTGAAAAATGTCATTGGTATTTTTTTTTAAAGATTTTATTTATTTATTCGACAGAGATAGAGACAGCCAGCGAGAGAAGGAACACAAGCAGGGGGAGTGGGAGAGGAAGAAGCAGGCTCATAGCAGAAGAGCCTGATGTGGGGCTCGATCCCATAATGCCAGGATCACGCCCTGAGCCGAAGGCAGACGCTTAACCGCTGTGCCACCCAGGCGCCCCTGTCATTGGTATTTTGATTGGGGTGCCGTTGAAAGTGTAGATTGCTCTGGGTAGCATAGACATTTTAACTATGTTTATTCTTCCGATCCATGAGCATGGAATGTTTTTCCATCTTTTTGTGTCTTCTTCAAAGTCTTTCATTAGTGTTCTGTAGTTTCTAGAGTATAGATCCTTTACCTCTCTGGTTAAGTTTATTCCGAGATTATCTTACGGTTTTTGGTGCTTTTGTAAATGGAATCGATTCTCTAGTTTCTCTTTCTTCAGTCTCACTGTTAGTGTATAGAAATGCAACTGATTTCTGTGTATCGATTTTGTATCCTGCCACATTACTGAATTGTTCTATGAGTTCTAGTAATTTGGGGGTGGAGTCTTTAGGTTTTCCATATAGAGTATCATGTCATCTGCGAAGAGAGACAGTTTGACTTCTTCTTTGGCAATTTGAATACCTTTTATTCTTTTTTGTTGTCTGATTGCTGTTGCAAGGACTCCTAGTACTATGTTGAACAATAATGGTGAGAGTGGGCATCCTTGTCATGTTCCTGATCTTAAGGGAAAGGCTTTCAGCTTTTCCCCATTGAGAATGATATTTGCTGTAGGCTTTTCATAGATGGTTTTTAAGAAATTGAGGAATGTACCCTCTATCTCTACACTCTGAAGAGTTTTAATCAGGAAAGGATGCTGTGTTTTGTCAAATGCTTTTTCTGCATCAATTGAAAGGATCATATGGTTCTTGTCTCTTCTAAGTATGATCTATTACACTGATCAATTTGCGAATGTTGAACTGCCCTTGCGTCCCAGGGATGAATTCCACTTGGTCGTGATGGATAATCCTTTTAATATACTGTTGGATCCCATTAGGTAGTATATTGTTGAGAATTTTGGCATCCATATTCATCAGGGAGATCGGTCTGTAATTCTCTTTTTTGATGGGGTCTTTGCCTGGTTTGGGGATCAAGGTAATACTGGCCTCAAAGAATGAGTTTGGTAGCTTTCCTTCTGTTTCTATTTTTTGAAACAGCTTCAGGAGAATAGGTATTATTTCTTCTTTGAATGTTTGGTAAAATTCCCTGGGGAGTCCATCAGGCCCTGGACTCTTGTTTTTGGGAAGGTTTTTGATTACTGCTTCAATCTCTTCATAATTAATCAGTCTGTTTAAATAATCAATTTCTTCCTGTTTCAGTCTTGGTAGTTTATAGGTTTCCAGGAAGGCATCCATTTCTTCCAGGTTGTTTAATTTACTGGCATATAGTTGTTGATAGTAGTTTCTAATGATTGTCTCTAATTCCTTGGTGCTGGTTGTGATCTCTCCCCTTTCATTCATAATTCTATTAATTTGGGTCCTTTCTCTATTCTTTTGAATAAGTCTGGTCAGTGACTTATCGATCTTATTTATTCTTTCAAAGAATCCACTACTAGTTTTCTTGATGTGCTCTACTGTGCTCCTGGTTTCTAATTCATTGATCTCTGCTCTAATCTTGATCAACTGCTTTCTCGTGTGTGGGTTAGGCCTATTCTTCTGTTCCAGCTCCAGCTTCTTAAGGTGAGAATATAAAGACTGCATTTTAGATTTTTCTAATCCCTTGTGTGAGGCTTGGATGGCTATGTATTTTCCCCTTAGGACTGCCTTTGCAGTGTCCCATAGGTTTTGGACTGATGTGTTTTCATTCTCATTGGTCTCCATAAATTGTTTAAACTGATTTTTAATTCCCTGGTTTACCCAATCATTCCTGAGCAGGAGGGTTCTTAGTTTCCAAGTGTTTGAGTTTCTTCCAAATTTTTCCTTGTGATTGAGTTCCAGTTTCAAAGCATTGTGGTCTGAGAATATGCAGGGAATAATCTCAGTCTTTTGGTATCGGTTGAGACCTGTTTTGTGACCCAGTATATGGTCTATTCTGGAGGAAGTTCCATATGCATTTGAAAAGAAGGAGTATTCTGTTGTTCTGGGGTGTAGTGTTCTGTATATATCTGTTAGGTCCATCTTGCCCAGTATGTCATTCAAAGCTCTTGTTTCTTTGTTGATTTTCTGCTTAGGTGATCTGTCTATTGCTGAGAGTGGAGTGTTGAGGTCCCCTACTATTAACGTATTATTATCTATATGTCTTTTTATTCTGGTTAAGAGGTGGCTTGTGTATCTAGCTGCTCTCCTGTTGGGGGTGTAGATATTTATAATTGTTAGATCCTCTTGTTGGATACATCCTTTAAGAATAATATAGTGTCCTTCTGTATCTCTAACTGCAGTCTGTAGTTTAAAATCTAATCTGTCTGATATGAGAATTGCTACCCAGCATTCTTTTGAGGTCTGTTGGCAAGAAAAATGGTTTTCCATCCCTTCACTTTCAGTCTGGATGTATCTTTAGGTTCAGAATGAGTCTCTTGTAGACAGCAAATGGATGGATCATTTCTTTTTATCCAATCTGCAACCCTGTGGCATTATGGGAGCATTTAGGCCATTCACATTGAGAGTGATTATTGAGAGATATGATTTTAATGATATCATGCTGCCTGTGAAGTCTTTGTTTCTATAGATTGTAAATTTCTGTTCTGTATCACTCTTGGGGTCTTTTTACTTCTATTGAACCCCCCTTGATATTTCTTGTAGGGCTGGCTTGGTGGCCACATATTCTTTCAGTTTCTGCTGGTCTTGGAAGGTCCTTGTCTCTCCATCAATTCTGAATGACAGCCTTGCTGGATACAGTATCCTTGGCTTCATATTCTTCTCACCTAGTGCTCTGAATATGCCTTGTCAGATTGTCCTGGCTTACCAGATCTCTGTAGATGGGTCTGGTGTTATTCTGATGTTCCTCCCTCTATAGGTGAGGATTCTCTTCCCCCGGCTGCTTTCAAGATTGTATCCTTGGATCTAAGATTTGCGAATTGCACTATTATGTGACGTGGTGTAGGTCTGTTGTCATTGACCTTGGGAGGGGTCTCTGCCTCTTGGACACGAATGCTTGTTTCCTTCACCAGATTAGGGAACTTCTCAGCTACAATTTGTTCAAATATCTCTTCTAGACCTCTTTCTCCACCCCGTTGGGGACGCCGATGATTCTCACATTGGAACATTGCATTGAGTCAGTAATCTCCCGTATTCTACATTCTTGAGTTTTTTAAGCCAAGTTCCCACATTTTCCTTCTTTTCTATCATCTCATCTTCCAACTCACTAATTTATTCTTCTGCCTTGTTTACCCTGGCCATCAGAGCATCCAGTGTGAACTGTATTTGATTCAGAGCATTCTTAATTTCTGCCAGATTCACTCTCGTTTCTGCCCTTAGAGATTTTATATACTTGTTAATATTTTCATTAATTTTTTTTTCAAGCCTATACATCATCTTGATCGTTGTGACTCTGAACTCCATTTCTGACAATTTGGTTATATCCATATCCATTAGTTGTGTGGCAGAGGCCACAGTCTCTGTTTCTTTCCTTTGTTGGGGATTCCTCCTCTTTGTCATTCTGATGGGGTGTGGTTGCGGGTATGTACAGAGCCCAAATTATTGACCAGGACCCAAGCAAGATGCACCTGTTTTATAGGGACATTAGGTTTGTGGGCTTCTTGTTTTTTTGGCCTGACTTCTGGACGAAGGGCCTGCCGTGCTGATACTCAGGCAACCTTGTTTGGGTTGAGTTGCCCTGTCTCCTGTGGCTCGGGGGGGGGGGGGGGGTGGGCACAGCGAGAACTGGTTTTTCCAGGCTTTTTTTCTCCGGCAGCTTTCCCTGGCGGCTTTCTGTGACTCTTCTGAGAGTCAGAGCAACAGTGGCCATATCCTAGCTTCTGTCTCACAACAGAGAGATCACAGTCAGCTCTTCACTGAGCTCCTGGCTACTTTAACTCTATTTCTGTCAGTGCTGCTAAAAACCCCGCAGCATCCCGGGTTGTGTGCCCCACAGCCACTCTCCCAGTCCTCCCTCCCAGGGCCAGCAGGTCTCTGTCCTTTGTGCTTCTAACACCTCTAGCTGCTCCCAGTTTCTGTGCGCTCCTGAGCTCCCTGTTTCAGTGTGGTTCATGCGCAGTCCAGAGCGCTGGTTTCAGTCTGGTTGCGTGCACGCACTCCCAAGCTCCCTGCTTCAGTCTGGTTCGTGGGCTCCCAAGCTCCCAGTTTCAGTTTGGTTTCTTTGCAGCTACCGGTCGGCGAGTCCGGTCCTCAAGTCAGCCCGTTCCCCAGTGCAGGTGGCTACTGCTTCCCAGCGCCCGAGAGCGGCGGCTCCCTCCCCATTCTGTTTATCTTCCTATATCTGTGCGCAAATTCATGGCTCCCTGCTTCGTACCTCAATACTCAGCGCTGTAGATGTTCGTTTGTAGAGATCCAGATGTATCTTCCTGCGTCTCAGGCTGATTTCGTGGGTGTTTAGGATGGTCTGGTAGATATCCAGCTCGATTTGGGGAACCAGCTGAAAAAAGGTCCCTTACTCCTCTGCCATCTTTTTTCTTCCCTCCAATAGTGACTATTTTTAATAAAATTCTCAAATTAAGGGTAGATGGAGAAACAGTCAAGGAAAGAATTTCCGATTCCTGATCTCCCACATTCAAACATGAGAGAGTAAGAAAACAAAGAGAAAATGTATTATCAAACGCTCGTTCCTGAAGAGACTGGGTAGGAAGTTGTTTTCCACATAAAGATTTTGTTTCGGCACCTTTTAGATCAAGCTCCTCCTCGCTCCATTCGAGTACCTGAGAGCCTTGCGAGCCCGAGGTATAGAGTAGCACCGTGAGTGCTTCAGTACTTAAACACAGTACTTAACTTCTTTCATGCTTCAGTCCTTACACACAGTACTTAACCTCTTTCATTTTAATAATGAAGAACCAGATGTTAAGCTCACACAGCTAGTCACTGGCAGAGGTAGAAATAGATTCTAGGTCCCAAAAACCTATCAGATTTTGAGTTGTCTGTTTATGTCAAAGAAAAATTATAGTGCATTTTCTAATTGTTTTAACCTTAACTCACAGAAAGCTATTGGTAAACCTTTAAATTATTTTAAAGTTCATTCTAAATATAAAGTTATTTCCTCAAGGATCGCCAAAAGGATGATCCCTTTATTCAGATATTTAGAGAAATGATAAAACTCTATCTGCCCTTAATTTTAAGTATTTCTGGATCAGGGCTAAAGCAGTATGAAGAGCCAGAAAGAAGGCTATCTATTAACACTGATTAGAAAGATCCTACATCTGGTGTTGAAAGGCTCGGGTTCAAGACCCACATTCCATCTCCGGTCCTGGTAAAATCCTTGCAAATAATTTACTTGGGCAAATACTACGTACTTCACAGGGTATTTTCATGACTAAATAAGGGAATACAGGCTGTATTTTAAAAAAATATAAATTGTTATATACATGGTTAACACTTAAAACATGAAATAGGAAGTGAACAAATAGGAACATTTCAGTTTTACAGACAAAAAAGTTTAAACACAAAAAAAAAATGGCTTGTTCAAACACAGGTAGCCAGGAATAGAATCTAATTCTAGGAAAACAATCAATTAAATACTATTATTTTTTTACGACCAAGGTTTCAATCCAAAGGTATTCTGGCAATGGCAGACTTAATGAACATATTTATCACATAGCTTGCAAGGGAAACACTAGAAACAAGAAGACATACCGGAAGTGCTAAACGGTTCCTGGCCTTCAGAGGAATTCTGCTCTGTTTCTCTTACATAAAATGTAAGCTGAGTTGGTTTCAAAGACTTGAAGCCTGGTTTCTGGAGATTTTCTAAGTAGACACTTAATCTCTTAAGAGAATTTTCATTGACTTCCTGGAAAAAAATGTCAAGGGTCATTTACACACAAAATAGAACAATAAAACAACAGAAATTATATCCTGACCTTTAAACACATTATTGAGGGTATTAAATAATTTAGTATTAAAAACATTGGGATTTCATAGCTCTCTGGTGAAGAATAAAATTGGATCCACATTCTTACAAGTAACAGAACAAACTCCTTATGGCTAAGATGTGAAAAAAAAGTACGTAAGTACTAGAAGAAAACATGTTGAACTCCTTTATAACTTTGGTGTGGAAAAAGCCTACCTATGACTAAATATCTCTAATACATGATTGACAATACATGATTGCTAATTCACATTTAAAAATTCATGATAAATACATGATTGATAATCCACAACTAAAAACTCAAAAAAAACCCACACATGCACACACATACACAAACACAATAAGCAGTATACAGACAAATAAGCTACTGGGAGAAAATATCTGCAAGTTATTTCTCTCTGTAAAGGCCTCTTAAAACGACCATCCTGAGACTGGTTGAATTATGGTACATTCATTCAATGGAGTACTATACAACCAAAAAGAAAAGAGAGAAAGAATGTGACCTAGACATCTAGGAATTGACATGGAGTTATTTCCAAGGTTGTTGAGTGAAAAAAAGAAACTTTAGTGAAGGAATAGCTGTACAGAAGGTCTGAATAGTAACCATGTTTCCTATCACTGTAGGTTTCTTCTCAGACACATTGTGTGATCTGAAATTAGGAACAATCAGTTTATTTTTGTTTGTCTGTTTCACTGATTATAATATGCTACCATGGTTCAGTGAGCAGCTAAGGTACGTTTCCTCCTAGTGTAAGACTAAATCTTCATAATTCTGTTTCGCTACAAGTTTCTATTTTTGCCAAAAAGAGATAGGCAGAACAACCCAGAAACTAATAAAAATGGTTATCTACAGGAAGTTATACGAATGGGGTAAAAGAAATGGGGACAGGAGTAAGACTTCTGAGTAAACTTTGTATTTAGTTTTGATTTTTGAAACCTAGAAATGTTTTCTGTATTTTAAAACTGAATTAAAATGAAAAGGATTAACAACAATAGCTGTGCTTCACTTTGAGACCCTGGCCTGTTGCTGACCAGATGGCACTTTCAGTCTGTTCTAGAAAAGGGACAAGGGTATCCCATACAAATGCAGAGAAGACTGGACTGAACTTGAGGTGCCAGGAAGGGTGAACTGCCTCTGCAGAGCTTGCATTTTGGTGACAGTATGCCTATTATGGAAGGGAAACAGAAACAGTACTGCAGGATATGGGGGACAGAGAGCGCTGGGAAGGAAGATGGGGGTGACAGTTTCAAATCTGGGAGAGCCTCATGAAAGGTGACACTTAAACAAGAAAGGAAAGGACAAACCACGTCTATGTGACTGACCCCCAATAAAAACCCAGTAACCAAGGCTTGAGCAGGCACTCAAATACAAGTTGAAAGAGTAAATGAAAATACAGCTGACTCCTGCACAACATGGGTTTGAACTTCATGGGCCCTCTTATATGTGGATTTTTTTTGATAAATACGGCACTGTAAATGTATTTTCTCTTTGTTATGATTTCTTAATAACACTTTCTATTCTCTACCTTATTTTACTATAAGAATATAGAATATAATACACACAACATGCAGAATATGTGTTAACTGTTTATATTACTGGTAAGGCTTCCAGTCAACAGTAGACTATTAGTAGTTAAGTTTGGGGGAAGTCAAAGGTCATACACAGATTTTCGAATGTGCAGGGGGTTAATGCCCAAACCCCTGCACTGGTCAAGGGTCAGCTATATTAGTTTACTAGAACAATTACATTTCAGGTATTTTGTGTTGGAGCTCTCCATGACCACTCTCGGGTTCAATCTGAGAGAGGGATTTACAGAACTCAGAAAAACTGTTATACTCACGGTTATGGTTTACTACAGCAAAAGGATACAGATTAAAATCAGCAAAGGGTAAAGGCATGTAGGATAGAGTCCAGGAGAGGCCAGGTGCAAGGTTCCAGCTGTCCTCTCCCAGTGGATTTGTACAGCTAGCGCTTAATTCCCTAGCAACAATGTGTGACAATGGATGAGAAGTGTTGTCAACTGAGGAAGTTCATCCAAGTCTTGGTGTCCAGCATTTTACTGGGCTCACTCACGCAGGCATGTAATGCCCATGTGACTGACCTTAGCTATTCAAATAATCTCCCAGCACACCCAGAAGGCCTCAGACATATGAATACAGGCATTCACCAAAAATCACATTTTTAGCATAAAATATCTGGCATGGCCTAATACCTCACACATACAAAAGATTCCCATCAGGCAGGATATTCTAAGGGCTGAGAGCTTATCTCCCAGGAGGTGGTCACAGGCCAATACCAAAGCCAGGAGGAATTTCTTTGGAATGTAAAGTGTAAGTAACCCAAGCCTGCTGAGTTCACCTTTCAGAGCACACAGAAGTTTTAATAAAAAAAAACAAAAAACAAAAGATACATTGGTAGAAGTGGGAAAACATTCACCTACTTCTAGGCCAAATTCTTCCATACATGTTGGGTTTAAAAACCTTAAATAATTAACATCCTCAAAGTAATGGATATTTTTCTGTTGATTCATTTTACTAATTACTTAGAAAGGATCTGACTTTTAATAGCCAACATATACATCAAATACCACAATCAGAATATTTTCCTAGAGCAAAGAAGCAAAATTAATTTTTTTCTATTATATAATAATGTTCGAAATTTTCGAGAGTTCTAACTTCCTTTTCATCTTAAACCAGGTATTAATGTTAAAGAAGATAACAGAACCAATGAAATAATATTGACCATCCTTCCTAAGTTTATTGTAAGTTACTTCTGATCTTGTCTGCATTCCTTGAGCACACAATAACTGAGATTGTAGGGAAGTGAGCCAGCAGCATGCAACAGACGGGAAAACCATTTAGGGCACTGAAAACTTTCCTTGTAACCATCCTTAAAAAAAAGATTGACCATGGTAACAGAAGCCTGAAATTTTCTTTCAAAACTCAATTTTACTCTAAACACTAGTTCAGAAAACATTACTACTAATACTTTAAAGAGTCTCCATGATAGCTTTATTGCCTTCATAAAAAATGACAGCTTTCATATAAAGGAAAAACCCAGTCTATCTCCTGTGTGCCTCCTGTATATTAACACAAAACACTTGACTTCCGACACTTCTGGTCACCAAATGAGTAGAGGTTTTTCCCCACAATAAGCAATTCTCTGTGACACCAGCTGGGTGTCCTACAATTTAACTCAATTCTGACATTATGTATCCAGAGACAGTGTCAGATCACACAGGTTAAAGGCTCAGGTCCCCAAGACTGTCCTCTCCCTCTGCCACCCCACCCCCATATACATACTTCAGATGACGGTCACACCTGTTATCACCTGTGCTTTTGACCAACCAGCGATTTGCAGCAATCCCTCTTTAGAGTCTATTAATTCACTACAGCAGCTCACAGAACTCAGGGAAAAACTGACTTATGTTTACCTCGTAAAGGATAAATAACGGATGCAGATAAACAACCAGCTGAAGAGAGACACAGGGTCCCAAGTGCAGGAGCCTTTGTCCCCATGGAGTTTGGGAGCATTACCCTCCAGGGTAGATGTGTTTGCCCACCCGGAAGCTGTCTGAACCCCATACTACTGGAATTTTATGGAGCCTTCCTCACGTAGGCATGATCAATTATTAACTCTATTTCCAGCCCTTCTCTCGTCTCTGGAGGTTGAGGGTTGGGGCTGAAAATTCCAAGCTTCTAATCATGCCTTGGTCTTTCTGGTGACCAGCTCCCAGGCAGGAGCCACCCAGGATCATCACGTTGGAACAAAAGATGCTCCTGGTGCTGCTACCATTTAGGGATTTGCAACCGTTTTAGGAGTCAGGTGTCAGGGATGGGGTCAAAGACCAAAGAACAGAACAAGAGATGCTTCTAGTGCTCTTCTCACTTAGGAAGTTATAAGAGTGTCAGGAGCTCTGTATCAGGAACTGGGGGCAGAGCCCAATGTATACATTTTCCATTCTGTCAGATTTCATTAAACAACAATAATTAGATTTTCAATTTTCAGTATGTATATTACAAAATAGTTCAAAACGCTGACTTTATCACTACAAAAGAACAATCCAAATTTATAGAACTGTATTATATTGTGTCAAAAATTAGCAAAACTTCAGTTTATGAAATGGGGACTAAAGAAAATAAATAAATAAACGTTTACCCTTTCTCTGGGGTGCTGTCCAAAGAAATCTGGATGTACAGCAAAATAGAATGGCCTCAAGGCATTGATTGCTTCGGCTCCTGATAAAGTTCTTGAGGAGAGAAACCAGTGTGGACATATCTTCTCTAGACATAACCTTTTAAAAAGATGTAGATTTATTACTCACGAAGGCACTGACACACACACACACACACACACACACACAGATCCCCAATGCATAAAGCGACAATAACATTAAAATTATTATGTATGGAAAATACCATAGAAACAAGATAGAAATCAAAACTGTGGTTTTCTGAAATCTATAAAAGTTTTTTTTTTTTAAAGATTTTATTTATTTATTCGACAGAGATAGAGACAGCCAGCGAGAGAGGGAACACAAGCAGAGGGAGTGGGAGAGGAAGAAGCAGGCTCATAGCGGAGGAGCCTGATGTGGGGCTCGATCCCATAACGCCGGGATCACGCCCTGAGCTGAAGGCAGACGCTCAACCGCTGTGCCACCCAGGCGCCCCAGAAATCTATAAAAGTTTTAACAAGCAGTGTTCAATTATGAAATAAGTAAGTTGTGGGGATGTAATGTGTACCATAGGGAATACAGTCCATAATATTGTAATAACTTTATATGGTGACAGATGGTAACTAAACTTATCATAGAGATCACTTAATAATGTATAAAAATATTGAATCATTATGATGTACACTTGAAACTAACAGGACACTGTATGTCAATTATACTTCAATTAAAAAGAATTTAACAAATAAGAAATATATTAGAGTTTTAATAAGCAGAGAGCGCCACGTGGTTTCTAAAAACAGTGGTTATAAATTCCTCTGATGCAATATGAGAAAATAATATTTATTAATAATAATAAAATTTCCCCTCAAACCTACTTTGAAATGTTAACTGGCTTTACTGCACATGGTGACAACTTCCTGTATCATTTTTTTCTTTAGATAAAAAAACCTCAATATCCATAGTGCAATCCTTTCTTTATAGTAAAAAATATTTTGAGTACAATGCTTAAAAAGAGATACAAGATGCCCCTTGGTTTATTTCCTCATGGCGGGTGTGCTAAAATATCCTATTGGATAACTTGACATTCTCATTCTTGAATTTTGGCATAACTCATTGAGGAGTGCTTTTTTTAATATCCAGTTTAAAATCCAAGTGAAATTATTTGCAATTTTTGGCAAGCACTTCCATGACATCTATTTTTGAAAGTTATAATTTTACCTTTTCCATTCTATAACAGTTTATAAAGAAGTCTAAACATTAGGCACTCTTTTGTCTCATACATTAGCTCATACAAAATTGAGTATAAATTGAGTATAAGTGTGTCTCATACATTATTGAGTCTATGGAAGGGTTTTATATTTTTAAAATGATAGAGATTATACGATCATTTATGGAGATTTTTAACCATCTGGAAACCACTAACATATTTTCAGATTACCTTTTTTTTTTTTAACATGTATTTGAGCCTTTTACAAAGGTTCATGAAGGACTACAACAAGAGTCTGAACAATAAAGCAAGCATTAAGCCAGGGACTGAAATCCACGAGACCGTGTAAGCAAACGTGCAGCTCCCCTGATGCCCCATTTGAGCTTTACTTCTCATTTCCAAGTGTCTGACAGACACTTAAGCTATCCTGACAGCCTCTCAAATTTTATGTGTCTAAAAGAAGGAGTCAAGGTCACTGTTTTCCTTCTAATCTCAGCCTCGGTACAGAAAGCAAGGAAGCAGTGCAACCCAGGATTATCTTATTTCTGTCATTGTGGTACCACTTTTCTCAGTGTTGCCATAGTACAAATCCACAGATTTTGGGTATCTGGAAGTCGGTTCTTTCTTCTCACTTTACAATGTCCCCAGAAACCACTCCTTCTTTCTATTTTCTCTGCCACCCATTATCACCACAAAGTTGAACTGCCATAGCCTCACAATCCATCTACCCTCTAGTGTCTTTTCCCCTACCGTTTTATGTAGAGGTTAATTTTCCTAAAACCCCACTGCCACTGTATTTCCTACTATAACACCTTTGCTGGTATTTCAACTTCTGTGAATAAAATCCACTTCTTAGTCTGGTATTTCAAATCCTCTGTAAACATTTCCAATCTGTCTTTCGAAAGTGACTTCTTACCACTCTTTTAAATGCCCTTGGGCCAACCCTCAGTAACCTTTCTCATTCCTCCCTTATCTCTGCATGATTTCTAAGCCCTAAACACACTCCCTGTGCCCCAGTTTCACCTACCCAAACTGTGCTCATTCACTGAACAATTACTGTGTAAGTACTACATGCCAGGAGACAAGGTGCCCACTTCCCCCAGAATCTTCCCTTTTGTACCCTCACTATACTCTTTCCCTCTTCTAAACTCTAAAAACAGAAACTGCTTGCTTACCCAGCATATTTGCAACACAATACTATAATGTGTAAATGATATTTCCATTTGTTCCTGTCTTCCTCCACCCACCCATCCTCCTCAGCTCCCATGCGCCCTTGAAGGCAGTAAACATGTTTTACATACACTTGCTGTGGCTGGCTATGTTAGTTGGCCTCTGCTGAAAAGAGGAGGTCAAAACATACTTAGTTGTGAGAGAGAAGTGGGAAAGGGAGGAGAAGGCAGGGAGAGCTTTCAGACCACAAAGTAGGTCTGACACCTGCAGCAGAGAGGGAGGCAGGAGGACTGGGTAGGAAGTCCTGGACTGTAGCACAAGTTCCAAGAGGGGCTCAGCCAGGCCAATGAGGAGCTGGACCAAAGGCACCTCCTGGCAGAGTCCTGTGTCTGCTGGAATGAACCCTACTTCGCATTCCTGCTCTGCTTGGGCACTGACAGCCGGGAAAGTGTGCCTTTGAGGCAAATCCACTGGACCTGCTGAGGTAGGAGAACTCAGCGGATCTGATGGCTGCCACAGCACAGGGTCCGGCACAAGGATTACTGTTAATGTATGTTAAATGAATGTCTAGTAGGTATTTAACGAAAGGAAACTTAACAAAATTAAGGAAAATTAAATCAAAAGCAATATTACGTTGCTTGAAATTGAGCAAATTCAGCACATGAAAATCTGGATTTATAAGACATTAGGAAAGGATTAGATTTTTGAAAGATGAATCACTAGAAGAGGGGTCAGCAAACTTTTTCTGAAAAAGGGTCATATAGTCAACATTTTAGGCTTTGTCGGCCCCATGGCCTGTGTTACAACTATTCTACTTTGCTGCTGTAGAGGGAAAGCAGCCACAATAAAGCACATTAATGAGTGTGGCTGTGGTCAAATGGAACTTTACTCACGTAAATAGGCAGTGGGCCCATCTGACCCATGGACTACACTTTGCTGACCTCTGCACTAGAGGATTTAAACAGAAGTATCTCAAGCATGTATTTAAAAATACATGTACAATTTATTTCTAATTTTTGTGGAACACAGACTATGTAAAGTGAGAAATTTGTCAAATCACATGGATTTTTCCGAAAAAGAAAATTACCCTAGTATTAGAGCAACATTGCCTCGAGTTAAATCAAATGGAGAACCATTAACACTTTAGGAGATCAGTGCATTTACAGACTGAAGTAACAGAATGTCACTACTGGTATCTATTTTGTACCTTAAAGCAAATGACTTGATTTCTAATTAACAACAAAGAATTTGCACTGCAATTACTCGAGAGCAGTGCTTTTCATGATCCATAGTGCTGTAAAATACACGTATGGGGCCAGGACCAACATTAAAAAAGGGAAGACACGCAACAAAATCTCACTGGATACTGTGTGTGGCAAGGGTAACTACTGTTATGAAACTTGCATTTTAAGCATTATGATTAAAATACAGTTTTCTGAAGGCTGGAATAAAACAAGCTGGAAAAGTGTGGCTCTATTATGCAACCACTACTATTCACTGCCTGTCAATGGCACGAGGGAGGAGGCAAGTACTCCTCCAGGCTCCTATGACCTCTCCTTAGAGTATGAAAATACAATGTCCCCAGTTTCTGTGCCCTGGTTTTCTGTGGCTGAACATTATCAAGATACCACAACAGGAAGAAGGTCTACACATCTGCAGAACAATTTTTCAGGGCACACTATATCTCAGTTTCTTAGTTTCCCTGCCTCTCCTCCTCCTCCCTCCATGTTCTAAGAGCTTTGTCATAAATTCAATCAGAGAAAGTTTACCTTTCTTTGAGAATTCTTGTCATATATAAGTTGGTGGAAAAAGTCTGTTTCCCCAAAATAACTCCCTTTTGACTGTGACTATTTACTTGAACAGGACAGTTATTTAAAAGTACCAATTATTGCCAAATATATTTTAGAAACCCAAAACTTCACACATCATTTTTATGTAACAGGTCAACTTGTATTTTAGTTATATATTTGGAGCCAAATGCACATGATTTTTCCCTTTTTTGGCTTGGCTACCAAGAAGCCAGGACTAAATTTGACATCCGAGTAATTGTTTAATCAGTTCTGCTTTTTAACACAATAATCTTTTTCTCTACAGGGCTTCTGATCTCTTTCAATTATCCTATATATGCCTATTATAAAATGCCAACTAAATTTGTATAGTTGAACTCCTTAAATCCTTTCTTGAAGTAGGATTTGGATTACATATCATAAACAGCAAATACAGTAGTCAAATGACCTTACTATACAATTTAAATGTAAAGTGGTTTTTTACATGATAGCAATAGATTTGATGGCAACATGACAAAAACTGTGCTAAGGAAAAACTTTATCTTTTTTCCTCTTAAATTTTTCACGCTGAACTATTCTGAAAGATGGTATTCTTTTCACCTTCTGCCCTGAATGAACTCTTGGAGGACTTGGATGTTCATATGAATTTTCTTTTTCTCTTTTTGTTCCTGCCCTCCACCACTATAATTTTAGAATTTGAAAAATAACAATAAATTAAAATTAGCCAAATACATAACAAAATCCCCCCCATACTAATTACATAATGGACCACAAAGCTTACCTTCTCACAGGTCTCAGGTGGCAAAACATTTCTGAATATGTATGTACATCAACTCCCAGGCATCCATTAATCACTTAAAAAGTTAAGCAGATACAAGTGATGAACAAGTGGAATTTGAAATTAAAACATTTCCATTTTTATTAGTACCCCCCCCAAAATGAAATGCTTACCTATAAATCTAACAAAATATGTACAAGATCTAAGTGAGTAAAACTACAAAAATGATGAATGAAATCAAAGAAGAATTAAATAAATATAGAAATATCCCATGTCCATGGATATTGTCAAGATGTCAGTACTTTCCAATTTATAGGACAACAGATTTAATCTACAGACTCAGTGCAATCCCAATCAAAAGTCCAGTAAGTTATTTCATGGATATTGACAAACTCAGGGAAAAGACTCAGAATAGCCAACTCAATACTGAAGAAGAACAAAGTTGGAAGAATGACACTACCTGACTTCAAGACTTACTATAAAGGTATAGCAATCAAGACAGTGTGGTACCGCTAAAAGAACAGACAACCAGATCAACGGAACAGAACAGAGAGCCCAGAAATAGATTCACGTAAGTACAGTCAACTGATCTTTACAGCAAAGATAGTCTTTTCAACAAACGGTGCTAGAACAACTGGACATCGACATGCAAATAAATTAGTCTAGTCACAGACCTTACACCCTTACAAAAATTAACTCAAAATGGACCACAGACTTAAATGTAAATGTAAATGTAAATCTTAAAACTATAAAACTCGTAGAAGATTACACTGGAAAAAAAACCCTAGATGACTTTGGGTATGTTGATGACTTTTTAGATACAACACCAAAGGCGTGATCCATGAAAAAGAGAATTGATAAAGTGAACTTCATTAAAATTAAAAACTTGTGTTCTGCAAAAGACAATGAGAAGACAAATCACACTGGGAGGAAATACACATATCTGAAAAAGTGCTATTACCCAAAATATACACAAAAAAATCTTTAAAACTCAACAATAAGAAAATGAACAACCCGATTAAAGAAAGGGCCAAATTAAATGTGTCCTGTTATTTTAAATATATTGAGATATTTTAATTAAAAATTGTACCCAACTGAACCAATTTTATAGTATTTGTACCTATTTTGGTGTTCTGTCTTTATAGTAAATAAAAGTTTTTGAAGAAAGAAAAAAAAAAAAACACAGACCAAAGACCTGAACAGATCATAAAATAAGAATATACAGATGGCAAATAATCATATGAAAAGATGTTCAACATGATATATTAGTGAATTGCAAATTAAAACAACAATGAAATACTACTACACATCTATTAGAATGGCCAAAATCCAGAACACTGACAACACCAAATGCTGTAAGAATGTGGAACAGGAACTCTTTTACTCACTGCTGGTGGGAATGCAAAATGGCACGGCCACTTTGGAGGACAGTATGGCGTTTCTTACAAAACTAAACATACTTTTACCATTCGATCCAGCAATCACACTCCTTGGTATTTACCCAAAGGAATTGAAAACTTATGTTTATATAGAAACCTGCACACAGATGTTTATTTTTTAATTTTTAAAAAAGATTTTATTTATTTATTTATGTCAGAGGTGTGGGAGCACAAGCAGGGGGAGAGGCAGGCAGAGGAAAAAGCAGGCTCCCCACTGAGCAAGGAGCCCAAATGTAGGACTCAATCCTAGGACCCTGGGATCATAACCTGAGCTGAAGGCGGATGCTTAACCAACTGAGACACACAGACATCCCCACACAGATGTTTATAAAAGCTTTATTCATAACTGCCAAAACTTGGGAGCAACCAAGATGTTCTTCAGTAGGTAAATGGATAAATAAACTGTGGTATATTTAGACAATGTATTATGATTCAGTGCTAAAAACAAAGGAGCCACCAAGCCATGAAAGACATGGGAGAAGCCTCGAAAGCTACACTAATTAAAACAGTATGATACTGGCATAAAAACAGACATTTAAATTAATGGGACAGAATATAGAGCCCCCAAATAAATCTATGCATATTATGGTTAATTAATTTATGACAAAGGAGTCAAGAATATACCATGCAGGAAGGACAGTCTCTTCAAGAAATAATGCTGGGAAAATTGGACAGCCATATACAAAAGAAGGAAACTGGACCTCTGTCTTACACCAGACATAAAAATTAATTCAAAATGGGGGCACCTGGTTGGCTCAGTCATTAAGTGTCTGCCTTCGGCCCAGGGCATGACCTCAGGTTCCTGGGATCAAGTCCCGCACGGGGCTCCCTGTTCCGCTGGGAGCCTGCTTCTTCCTCTCCCACTCCCCCTGCTTGTGTTCCCTCTCTTGCTGGCTGTATCTCTCTCTGTCAAATAAATAAATAAATAAAATCTTTAAAAAAATTAATTCAAAATGGATTAAAGACTTCAACATAAGTCCTAAAAGCATAAAACTCCTAGAAGAAAACAAAGGTGGCCAGCACTTTAAAATAGGTCTTGGCAATGATTTTTTTTTTTAATCTGATACCAAAAGCAAAAATAAACAATTAGGACTACATCAAACTGAAAAACTTTTGCACAGCAAAGGAAACCATCAACAAAATGAAAAGCAACCTACTGAATGGGAGAAAATAATTGCAAATCATATACCCGGTAAGGGGCCAATATCCAAAATATATAAAGAATTCAACTCAACAGCAAACAAAAACAATCTGATTAAAAAATGGGCCGAAGACCTAAATGGACATTTTTCTAAAGAAGACATACAAAATGGCCAACAGACATATGAAAAGATGTTCAACCTCACTAATTATCAGGGAAATGCAAATGAAAACTACAATGAGATATCACTCCACACTCTTTAGAATGGTTATTATCAAAAAGACAAAAGAAATAAGAAGGGTTGGTGAGGATGTGGGGAAAAGGAAACCCCTGTACAGTGTTGTGGGAATGTAAGTTGGTGTGACCACTATGGAAAACAGTATGGAGGTTCCTCAAAAAAATTAAAGATAGAACTATGACCCAACAATTCCTTCTGGGTATTTATCCAAAGAAAACAGAACCACTAATTTGAAAAGATATATGCATCCCCATGTTCTTGCAGCATTATTCACAATAACCAAGATATGGACACAACCTAAGTGTCTACTGATGAGTGAATGGATAAAGAAGATGTGATATATAGATACAATCAAATGTTATTCAGCCATAAAAAAAGAATGAAATCTTGCCATTTGCAACAACACAGATGGATCTCAGGGACAATATGCTAAGTGAAATAAGTCAGAAAAAGGAAGACAAATACTGCATGATGTCTCTTATATGTGGGATCTAAAACAAACAAAAAACCAAACAAACAAAAACAAAATTAAAAAACCCACCAAGCTCATAGATACAGAGAACAGATTGGTGGCTGCAAAAGGAGGGGTAGGAGTAGAGGGGAAGAAATGGATGAACTGTCATTCTTTAGTTTAAATAAATTCAATATAAATTTTTTTCCTTTCATCATATTTAATTTTTTTTTAAGATTTTTATTTATTTATGTGACAGAGAGATAGCCAGCGAGAGAAGGAACACAGCAGGGGGAGTGGGAGAGGAAGAAGCAGGCTCCCAGCGGAGGAGCTCGATGTGGGACTCGATCCCAGAACGCCGGGATCACGCCCTGAGCCGAAGGCAAATGCTTAACGACTGCGCTATCCAGGCGCCCCTAATTTTATTTTTGTATATATAAGTTTTATTTTCTTTACAGGTTTTTATTTTATTTTTTTATTTTTTATTTATTTTTTAATGTTTTTTTTATTATATTATGCTGTTCACCATACAGTACATCCCTGGTTTCTGATGTAAAGTTCGATGATTCATTATTTGCGTATAACACCCAGTGCACCATGCTATACGTGCCCTCCTTACCCTACCGATCTTCCTAGTTCTTATGTTCCATAGATGAGAGAAACCATATGATAATTGTCTTTCTCTGCTTGACTTATTTCACTTAGCATTATCTCCTCCAGTGCTGTCCATGTTGCAACAAATGTTGAGAAATTGTTCTTTCTGATAGCTGAGTAATATAAATTTTTAAGAAGTTTAAAAAAGATAAAGAAATGAGCCTTCAAGCCACAAAAAGAAATGGAGGAAACTTAAATGCAAATTACTAAGTGACAGAAGCCAATATGCAGGGGCGCCTGGGTAGCGCAGTCGTTAAAGCGTCTGCCTTCGGCTCAGGGCGTGATCCTGGCGATCCGGGATCGAGTCCCACATCAGGCTCCTCCGCTGGGAGCCTGCTTCTTCCTCTCCCACTCCCCCTGCTGTGTTCCCTCTCTCGCTGGCTGTCTCTCTGTCACATAAATAAATAAAATCTTTAAAAAAAAAAAAAAAAAGCCAATATGCAAAGATTATATATTCTGGAAAAGGCAACCTATTGTGACAATAAAAAGTTCAGTGGCTGTCAGGGGTTGCAGGGAGAGAGGGATGAACAGGTGGAACAGAGAGGATTTTCTCAGCAGTGAAACTACTCTCTATACTATCATGGTGGATACATATCATTATACTTTTGTCAAAACCCATGTGATGTACAATACCAAGAGTGAAACCTAATGCAAGCTGTGCACTTTGGGTGATAATGATGTGTCATGGTAGGTTCATGAACTGTAACAAATGTCCCACGGAGGTGTGGAAGACTGTGTGTATCAGGGACAGGGAGTATATGGGAACTCTATACTTTATTTTGCTGTGAACCTAAAACTGCTCTAAAAAAGTTTATTTTTTAAAAGAAGTTAAGCAGATAAAAGGGGGAAGTGATTTTAATTACATGAACTTTTCCAGTAATTAAGATTTTAGGAAGATCTTCAACTATAGTATGGCCTCCATGTCAACTGATGTAGTTATTAAAATAAAAATCCTATGAGAAAAAAAAATCCTAAAAGTAGTCCCTAAATAAGTCTTGAAATGCCACATTATTCACACAATAATCACCAGGTAAAAAGTTCTTTCTCCTTCTATTATCAAACTCTCAGCTTTCTCACTCTCAATTACCCCACGCTTCTAGAGATCTGTCGAGGGGCATGTTCTCTCAAAACAAACCACTGGATGTCTAAAATCATATTCTGTCAAATCTTGAGCATTAAGCATGCTTAAAAAAATATTGTTATGAGGGGCGCCTGGGTAGCTCAGTCGGTTAAGTGTCCGACTCTGGATTTCGACTCTGATCATGATCTCAGGGTCATGAGATCCAGCCTCCTGTCGGGCTCCCTGCTGGGCATGGAATCTGCTTAAGGTTCTCTCTCTCCATCTCTCTCTGTCTGTTCCCCCCTCTCCACCTTCAAAAAAAAAAATTTTCATGATGTAGTTAATATACGTGAACCAAGATAATGTAATGAAGCATAACTGCCATTAAGAGAATGATAGACATATGTATCTTAAAGACAAATAAAAAACTATCTTTAAAAATGTACATATTCAAACAACAATGGATACTTTATGGCTGACTGGTGTGGCAAGAGTCTCTGGGATACATAATGTGTTTAGAGGTTTCATTTAAATGTTTAAAAGGGTGATTTTAGTTAACCATTTACCTTTATATTTTGTTTGAGACAAATACACAGATACAGGAAATACTCCTGCCATTTTGAAGATTTCTCAGATCAAATGGAGATGCAATGAGGAAAGAAAACCCTTTAGACTATCTAAAGGTTCAATGCAAACTGTGATGGACTGAATTCTCACCAAATTTCTTCAAGAACAATCTAATCTTAGTTAAGATAGCACAGATACAAGGTTCAAAGCTTGCAAAGAAAAGACTAGAAGGATATACATATGCAATCTCTAACTGGCTATCTTTAGGTAGTAGGATATTAAGTGCTTTAATTTTTTTTATTTCCTAGTTTATTTACAATGAACATGTGACATACGTTCTTAAATTTTTTTTTTTTTTAAAATCAGGTATTAAGGAGCGGCACTGGGTGTTATACGCAAGTAATGAATCATGGAACATTACATCAAAAACTAGGGATGTACTGTATGGTGACTAACATAATAAAAAATTATTATAAAAAATAAATCAGGGAGAGGGGAGTTAAGATGGCAGAGGAGTAGGGGACCCCTTTTTCAGCAGGTCCCCTGAGTCAAGCTGGATAGGTACCAGACCAGCCTAAACAACCACAGAATCAGCCTGAGACGCAGGAAGATACATCTGGATCTCTACAAATGAACATCTCCAGCGTTGAGTATTGAGGTACGAAGAGGGGAGCCGTGAAACGGTGCACAGATATCGGAAGATAAACGGCAGGGGGAGGGAGCTGCCACGTTGGGCGCCGGGAAGCGGCAGCCACCTGCACGGGGGAGCGGGCGGACTCATGGACGGTACCCATGAGAGAGCGGACTGAGACCATGAGCCGGGTGCACGTGCCACCAGGCTTCTCGCAGAACACCGGAATCCCGGTGCGCTCACTGGATCCAGACTGAGACCGGGAGCTCCTGGAGCGCGCGTGGGGTGGCTGGCGGGCCACCTGCACGGGGGAGCGGGCGGACTCGCGGTCGGCACCCGCGAAACAGCAGACTGAGACCCTGAACCAGGTGCGCGCGCCACCAGGCTTCTCACGGAACTCCGGAATCCCGGTGGGCTCACCGGGCATAGACGGAGACCGGGAGCTCCGGGAGCGCGCGGGGGCGGCTGGCGGTGTTAGAAACACAAAGGACAGAGACGCGCCGGCCCTGGAAGTGAGGGCTGGGACGCCGGGTGTGGGGCACACATCCCGGGACGCTGTAGGGTTGAGCAGCACCAAAGTAATGGAGTTAAAGTGGCCAGAATGTCAGTGGAGAAAGGGCCGCAATCCCTCTATTCTGTGACAGAGGCTGAAATTCGGCCACTGCTGCTCTGACTCTCAGAAGAGGCACAGCAAACCGCCAGGGAAAGCCGCCAGAGAACAAAAGCCTGGAAATACCGGCTCACAGCCTACGCATCCCCATCCCCCCTCGCAGGGGACACGGAGACTCTACCCAAACAGGGTTGCCTGAGTATCGGCGCGGCAGGCCCCTCCCCCAGAAGGCAGGCTGAAAAATCAAGAAGCCCACAACCCGGGGCGCCTGGGTGGCGCAGTCATTGAGCGCCTCTCTCCGGCTTAGGGCGTGATCCCGGAATTCCGGAAAGGAGTCCCTCATCGGGCTCCTCCACTGGGAGCCTGCTTCTTCCTCTCTCACTCCCCTGCTTCTGTTCCCGTTCTTGCTGACTGTCT
>NW_024424453.1:57019734-57078417 GCF_017311325.1 Ursus maritimus | reverse complement strand
ACAGTTCTAGATTGCAGTCCCAATTTACCTCAAGAAGAAACCACTCACCACACTCACACATAATGAAATTTCATTTTTTATGTTTTTTTAAGTTTATTTTTTTTTAAGTAATCTCTACACCCAACGTGGGGCTTGCATTTACAACCCCGAGATCAAGAGTCACACACTCTTCTGACTGAGCCAGCCAGGCACCCCTAATTTTTTATATTATTAAGAAAATTTATGCCATTTAACTGCAAAGATACTAATAAATGAGCTAAAAATGGATAAGAAATGAGGAATAATACTTGAGAGGCATATGATCATCCAAGAATAAAGATGGGAAACAGATGAAATACGCAGCCATGCTCTAACCAACATCCATTATTCAGCATAAAATGATCCTAAAAGCACACTTGAAAAGCCAGAATTACTAAATAATGCAAAGCACCTTGACATACAATGCAACAGCACAACCTGTTTTGTTTTTGCAGCAATATCTTAGGAAGTCATAAAATCTAAATGTCCCCACCCAACGATACGGTAGGTGATCCAAACGACACGCCCCACTGCACATTTTCAACAGCAAGACATCAAAACAAACACAACACTGAAAAGAAACTGTTATGATAACTGATTCGAAAAAAAAATATTTTGAAGTTTGAAAATTAAAGCACACTATAAAGACAAAAATTTTGAAATGAATTTAGGAAAGACTAGCTGTTTCAAATTTGATTCATAAACAGTTTTCGAGGCAGACAGCCAAGTTACACTTAATATATATCTAATCATTTATGAGTAAGATTTGCCAGGAAAAGCTCATTTACCACAGAAAGTAGCTTTATAACTTCAGAGTTAGCTCAGAATTAGTCTCCAAAGAATCACCAACAGCAAAATTGAAAAAACTAGAAAATGCATCCTTAATGATTTTCTTTCTTTTTTTTTTTTTTTTAAAGATTTTATTTATTTATTTGACAGAGAGAAAGACAGCCAGCGAGAAAGGGAACACAAGCAGGGGAAGTGGGAGAGGAAGAAGCAGGCTCCCAGTGGAGGAGCCTGATGTGGGGCTCGATCCCAGATCGCTGGGATCACGCCCTGAGCCGAAGGCAGACGCTTAAGGACTGCGCCACCCAGGCGCCCCCATCCTTAATGATTTTCAAACACGGAGCACAAAGCATGTTGTGAAGAGAAATTTTTTTTTTTTTTTTTTTTTGGGTGCAGAGACTTTACGTAGCAGGTTTTAGAAGGTTTCTGTCAAAAATAAAGAGAAAAAAGTTTCTGTACTAACTTGAATTTAAATAAACAAGTTTCTGTATTTAAAGTACTGGTTTTCAGTTGTACAGAAAAATTATACATTCACTGTCCACTTTGTAATCATAGGGTAAAATCACTACTGAGCAATGACCAATAAAGGCTATTAATACTTAGAAATGGGACAATGGATTCTCCCAATGAAAATAAAATGTTTCTAAATACAAGTCTGAACATTAAATCATGGTTTGTAGATTTAGAGAGAACTTAGAAAAAGGCTATTATAGGTTAAGAGTTAGGTGTTTTCTGTCTGCTTTTTTGGTGAGTAGGCAATTTCCTAAAAAGGTTGGGGGGGGGCACCTGGGTGGCTCAGTGGGCAAAGTGTCTGACTCTTGGTTTAGGCTCAATTCATGATCTCAGGGTCCTAGGATCAAGCCCAGCAGTGGGCTCTGTGCTCAGTGCTAAATCAGCTTGTCCCTCTCTTTCTTCTCCTCCCCCCACCCCACTTAAATAAATAAAATCTTAAAAAAAAAGTTAAAAAAAAGGTTCACATGGCAGTAGAGTAAAAAGATTTATCACGTAGGCCTATGGTAGCCACTACGCCACAGGTGACTACTGCAAATTGAGACGCATTTTAAGTGTAAAGTATGCACTGGATTTTCAAGATTTGGTACAAAGAATGCAAAGTATCTCAATACTTTTCTATATTGATTAGGAGTTGAAATTATTAAAATTAATCTTCCTTTGTTTCTTTTTGCTTTTTTAAAAGTAAAACACAATCTGATAGTGTCTTTTACAGTTTACTACTAGAAAATGTAAAATTATATCCGTGGTTCATATTGTATTTCTATTGAACTGTGCTGATCTAAGCCACTACAAGGCAAAAATGCTTTTAAGTTAACATGACACTGTCAGAGAAGGCAGTCTGCACAAGGATTAGGAAGGTTGCCCTGTCTGAAATCTGTATTCAAATCTTGATTCTGGCACTGACTACCTGTGTGAGCATGGGCATGTTATTTCACCTTCCTGAGTCTGTGTCCTCATCTTGTAAATAATACAGATGGTTCAAGAGCTGCCTCTTCTATGAAAAAAGTTTAATGTGAATTAGCTTATGTGCAATTGGTGAATAGGGGAAAGGTGTTACATCCTATGCAGTTTTTTTCCCAGCACGTTAAAGGTTTGGAGTGATCAGAGGTGGTCATTCTACGATTACAAAGGCTTCAGCCATATGTAAAGACCTTAATGACAAACCCTGAAAATCCTCCAGTGGTTCCTTTGCTTTAAGAAGCTGATGGTTAGTGGCTTCAAGTATCCCTGCATTTTTCACATCAAGCAATCTGGAAAGCTGTTAGTGTAGAGGAAAAAGCTGGAGACTTCCACATGTCTTGTTTTGAGTGGTGTGTATGGTTTCTTCATAAACCCTGTTATTTTAGTGTATTATCCTGCATAATGTCAGGATTTCCAGGAATGTGTATATGTCACTACAGCAGAAACACCTGCATAATATGTACTGTCACCCCAAACTGCCCTTTAATTCAAAATTTAAAAATTTTCATTAGCTGAGAGAATACCTGGAGCTAACACTATGCTATAGTCTGGTAGACAGAAGTAGTTTAGTCAGAAACTTTATTGTAGAAAATGTCAATTCAGTAAATATTTTATTGACCTTTATCAAAAGAGAAGAATTACAATTCTAATACTAGCAATAAAGACTAACAAATTTAATACAAATGAAACAACAATATTGGTATCATCATTTGTCTAGTCATGGTCTAGACTGAAGTTATTTGCACTGTGTGTTTAAGAAAAAATGCTGAAAGACACATATAAAATGCTATAAATATTCATTACACTGTATTTCTAAAAGCTGAAATGTAATCTAGAATATTATAATTATTTTTTAGTTCTATGGATATGGGATCCCACATTAGACTTTTTTAAAAAAAATTTTGTTTATTTATTTGAGAGAGAGCAAGAGCAGAGGGAGGGGCAGAGGGAGAGGCAGACTCCTCACTGAGCAGGGAGCCTCATACAGGACTCAACCCCAGTATCCCAGGACCCTGACCTGAGCCGAAGGCAGACTGAGCCACCCCCGGGCCTGCCCCCCCACACTAGACTTTTGTACATGTTCTAAGGAGTATATTATGTATAAAAGTAGGGGCTATCTGTCTCAGGATTTTTGTGAAACTTAAATATAATAATAATAATAATAATAATAATAATAATAGGCCAAGAACCCAACTTCAGGGGCTCCTGGGTGGCTCAGTCGTTAAGCATCTGCCTTCGGCTTAGATCATGATCCCAGGGTGCTGGGATCGAGCCCTGCATCAGGCTCTCTGCTCAGCGGGAAGCCTGCTTCTCCCTCTCCCACTCCCCCTGCTTGTGTTCCTTCTCGCTGTGTCTCTCTCTGTCAAATAAATACAATCTTTAAAAAGAAAAATAAATAAATAATAAAAAAAAGAAACCAACTTCATTACTCTAGCCAGAAATAAACAGGCCCCAGGGAAAACAAAATCATAAGGGGCCTGACTGATAACTGCAATGTCAACTTTTAAATTTACTATGAGAAGTGTGATTGCTAACAAGACAAGAAGATTTAGATCTGTGTTTCTTTCCCTTATAGGACTTAGCTACCGAGAAAGTCAAAATGACTTTTAGCAGATTGAAAATCCACTGCTTCAGAGTAGAGTTGGGTGCTCCCACTTGCTAGTGAGAAACAGTCTAAAAGCCTGGGGCACCCAGGTCAACTGCAAGGTTCTTGTCTCCAGACAAATTTTTACATGGGTGGTTCTTACACAAATTCCATGTAGCCTACTATTCTTCCATTTGGAAAAGGCCTTAGGATGCTATAAAATAACTAACTCTTCAGACTTGGGAGGCACTATGGGTCCTTAATTCACCTAATTTATCAACAGGCATTTACAAAGTGCTTATGTGCCAGGCTCTGTGCAAAGTACTGGGAACAAAAAAAACATTAAACCAATCCCACTTGTCCAAAAATGCAGTTTAGGAAAGATGGAGGGAGTGGGAAAATAAACAACGATAATTATAAAATATGATTAATGAAATCATACAGCCATGCACTGAGTATTATGGGGAAACACTCTGGTACAATACCTAGACTGGGGTTGGGGGGCGGATCTGGAAGGTCTTT
Source organism: Ursus maritimus (assembly GCF_017311325.1). Lineage (NCBI taxonomy): Eukaryota > Metazoa > Chordata > Mammalia > Carnivora > Ursidae > Ursus > Ursus maritimus. Next base: position 57,074,033 of record NW_024424453.1, on the reverse strand, counting down.
TCCAAGGAGATGGAGAACTCTGGATTGAAGCTGGAAGATGAGGAAGGTCACAATTCATTTACAAACCGTCTTAAATGGCCACTGTCATCCATTTAATAGTGATGTTAGCTTTTATTTCATAAAATGAAAATTTCTGATTTTAACCTAAACTCTGTGCTGAGGCATTAAATCTATGCAGTTTCAAATCAAATCTAGGAGAAAGACAAAGAGGTATCTAATTTGGTGGAAAAGCCAAATTATGGGTTGTTTAAAGAAAAACGGTTTTGCTTACCTCTGACAGATACAGAAATAGTAACAGTGTTTGTAAATAAAGGTCCTAGGACTGGTCTTTGGACATTTGGCACAATTTTTATTTGAAAGTAACTTATTTTAACAAAGTTTAATATCCTCAGGCCACTCCCATTTAAACTGCGACTTACCTTAGTAACTATACTGCAGGGATTTTAAAAGCAGTTCGTTCCGTCAAGGAGAAATAAAAGCAGGCAATTTTTCACTGCTTTTAAGTTGACTACTTCTCAGGGAAGCGAAAAAGGCAAAGAAAAAGCAAAGCAGGGCGTCCTATTAAATAAATTAATAAATTATAGCAAGAGCAAAGTACCTAGGTTCTTTAGCTTCCTTCCTAAATCTTTTGCTATTATGCTATAATCACAACACTTCTATGATCAAAGTAAGGACTTCGGGGACACATCATAGTTGGAAACAAACCTGTCTTTGGTTTCTCATTTCAAAACAAGTTAAAACAGATGCTGGGAGTACTCCGGGCCCTGGCATCGCCTCAGTTCAAAAGCTACTACGTCGACCTAAGGTGACTCCGCACGCTGCCCACCCAGACCCCTCTTTCTGCGCTGAGCAGCCCCAAGACACCACTAGAGCCCCCCCGCTCCTGCTCCTTACAGTTCCGGCCAGCGTCCAGCCCCGTGGGATCCCTCGGACCTGCGCCACCTCCCACCCCTTAACAGGAGGAAGGGCTGTCGCTCCCTAGGGCTGGGCAGGGACGCATGCGCACCGGGGCACCAGCCCTGCTAACTGGCGCGCGCCGCAGGGCCCGGCGTTCCCACCTGCCTTTGTCCCACTGCACCGGCCGACAGGTTACCGTCGGCAGTGATCGCGGAGCCGCTGCCCCTGAAATCCCAGTCGGGCACGCAACCGCTCGCGCTTCCCTCCGGCGCAGGTCGCGGCGGGTCGCTCGAGGGGAGCCCGGCGCGCTACCGGCGCCGAGCTTGCGCTCTCATTGGCTGACGCGTGCCCAGCCTTCCTCCCTGAGCGCCTGCGCGCAGCCGGACGCCGGGGGAGGGGGGGGCGGGGGGAAGGCTAGCGGTCCCCAGCCCCGCGCTGACAGCAGTGCCCAGGTGACCTGGCTGCTGTCCCCGCTCCCCTTGCCCCTCCGCCTTCTTACCGACCGGCCGGGAGGGGGCTGCGCGGAACGCTTTGGGAGACGCGAATGAGCACTCCGAGACGTAACAAGCTAGGCCGGCGGGCGTCAGAAAATGACTGGGCGGCAGGTGGCGGAGCCTGACCGGAACCGGGTGGACAGGACGGGGAGCGGAGGGTGACCGAGCACGCGCTGGAGCCTGGAGAAGGGGGAACGCGCGCATGCGCCGGGCCACCCCACGTCCCCCACCCGGGCGCCGAGGGAGGGGGTGAAGCTGCCCTTGAGAATGGCCCGCGCGCGGCGCTTTCGGAGATGAAGCCTTTGGTCCGCTCTCAGTTGAGAGCTCCAGATTTTAAAGTATGCCCTTTGGTGTCCTTACAGAAATATAGCTAATTCTTAAACATTTTTCTCCAGTTTACATTTTGTTTTTGACTTTGGTCCCTTCGAGATCTTGCTATTTTCAAACCTTAAGCATTCCCTCCGCCCCGCGTTTTAAACTATTCATCTTGGGTTTTAGCTGAGTTTGCTCTTGTGGCTTTGATTATCCTTAGGAACCGCCACAAATGAAATTAGGCGAACGCAACAACCGCTCTTTCCCTACCTTTCGGCACTGTTGAGAGAGGGGGGAAAAAGGCGCCTCCATTTGTTCCATCCCTGAAGCCTCTTGCTCTTGACAGTTTGGTCACTCGTGATCCATTCCATCCAATCCCATTTTTTCCGTAAAAGCTTAATTTACCATCTTTTCTCATTTTAATCTTTTCATATGCATCCTGGCCACCAGCATCTAAATGCTCTCATATTTCTCTAATTCTTTTCTTCGGTTTTCAGTTTCCATCTATAGGAAGGACTAATTTGTAAGTGTCCACTTACCATTCTCTTCACTTATCCTCAAAGGCGCCTCAAACTGATGGTAGTAATCTCCAAACCTATTTTCTAGGTGCCGCATTTAAGTAATGGCAATTATTGTCACCGGGTTTCTTCATACTAGAGAAGTGAGCGTTTTTCTTTACATCTCTTCTCACTTCCCATATCCCGTTCTGATAGTATTCATTTCACATTTCATCATATGATAATAGGCATTTTGCTAAGTGCTAGGATTTAACTTTTAGTCTTGGGAGGGTGTAGACTTATTCCAGTGATGCTATTATCATATTTTGAGAACTTTAAGAAATACTTTCAGTTCCCTTAGTCATGACTTACTCTTTTATTACTCACTTTATTCAGACTTTTTCTCTAAATGATTTTAAATTATGTTTTAAAGTATCAAATTAAGGATTGAGAATGATCACCTTGGAGAGTGACTTTATGGATCCGGAGGAGGACTTGAGAAAAGCAGTTTTAACTTCCTAAGGTGGTTAGGAACAGTCCTTGTTAGAGTATTTTGGTTGTGGTATATTTGTTTAAAATACTGTTTTCTTTAGTCATACCTAATGTAACAAATTATAAATTTTCAAAATACATACATTCTAAGATACACTAAAGGGAAATTATTCAGAGGATAAATATCTAAAAATTTTTGGTGTAACTCAGAAGGTGCTCTAGAATTTGTTTGAATCGTTTTTCAATAGTATTTACTATTCTAGATTACAGATGTAGAGTAGGATTTAGACTGTACTGTGTATAAACTTCTTTCATACCCTAAACGTTTATCTGAAAACTCCAGTTACCTGCTCACCTACTTTCCCCTTTATGTTTCCCTCTTATTAAATGCTGTACAATATTCAGTTTGTGATTTTCCACTGTTTAGATTTCAGAATAGAGATTTACCATACTTAGGTTTCCTTAAGTTAAAGAGAAATCAAAAAGTAATTTGAAAAATCACTTTTCTGTGTGGATAAAACCATTTGCATATTTCAATCCAAATTTTTAGTGTTTGGAAACTATTAACTTACTATAAACCAATAAAGGGCAAAAGGTGAATATAGTGAAAACTGTATTTTTATTGCCTTTTATTTTCAACAATGATTACTTGAACTTAAAAAAAAACCTTTATTTAACTAATGGTTACTGAAAAGCCAAACCTTTCCAGCCCACTTCATATTCTCTTTCAACCATTTCAGGGCAGAACAATGTTCCAAACTATAAACCTGTTCCTTATTAACATTGACGGTCATGTGCTTAATGAAGAGCTTTGGATCTGATATACGAGCAGCCATAATTAATCTTTCCACTGCGGCTTGATAATCATCCTTGTTCCGAGATTTGCTTTCTTCACATCTACAAAGTGAACAACTCACAAAGTCAGAAACTATAGTTTCTTCAAAAGAGTCATTTATATTTACTGGTACTAAGCTATGAGTCTTTTTCCTGTATTCTTCTAATAGTGGCTTTCAAATTTTTTCAAACAAGATACATAGTAAAAAAGACATTTTATACTGTGACCCAGCATATACACTCATACGTAAAGATGGAAGTTTCACAAAACAAGACTGACCCTTAAGACAATGTACTCTAACTTCTGTCTTTTTTTTTTAAGATTTTATTTATTTATTTGACAGAGAGAGAAAGAGAGAGAGAGAGAAAACAAGCAGGGGAGGAGTAGGCGCAGGGAGAGGTAGGCTCCCTGCTGAGCAAGAAGCCCAATGTGGGACTCAATTTCAGGACCCTGGGATTATGACCTGAGCTGAAAGCAGTCACTTAACTGACTGAGCCACCCAGGCTCCCTGTCTTTTATTTTTTAATAACGTGGTTGCAGGGGTGTCTGGGTGGCACCACTGGTTAAGCTTTTCAGGCCCTCATCTCAGGGTCCTAAGATTGAGCCCTGCATCTCACTCTGCACTCAGCAGAGTCTGCTTAAGACTTCCTTTCCTTCTCCCTTTGCCCCTCCCTCATGTGTGCTTGCTCTCTCTCAAATAAATAAATCTTAAAAAAAAAATAATAATGTGGTTGCAATACCCTAAATTGATTTCACCACACAAGTGTGCTATAACCCACAGTTTGAAAAACACTGATCTGGAACATGGTTAATAACCTCTCTCTTTGTATTTTTAAAGTTGATAATTGCATAACTATTCACTGTAATGTATACAAAAATACTGAATTTAATCAAATTTGGAGTTATAAACAGTCACGTTTTAGCTTGATATTAGTGATAAGCATATACATAACAGGTAGCTAACATTTGGTAACAGAATTGTAGCTAATACCTTTACTAAATTTCCAGGGTTTTTTTCAGTTTTAAGATTATTCACTAAAGTGCTAGAATTTACTTTTCTAATAACTTTTGTAGCAGTCTCCAAATTTCATAAAATTCATAAAATTCTATGACTGTTTATCCTAAGGGACAGGGAGTAGGAAGTATCTAAAACAGAGATGTGGCTGTTATATTAGGCATCAGTTGTTTGTGTTCACTGTATCCTGTTCTTGGCACACGTAGGGCCCAACAGCAAGACGCAAGAATGAGTCTACCTGCATTAACACCTTAGTGTGGTGCACAGAGTACTGCAAGCGAGGATTTCACCTAAATCACCAAGTTGAACCAGTGGTCAAGAGAGGAAGGATTGCTCAGGTGCCTTCTACTACATTCTGGCTTAGAAAGTGGTGCCTAAAATCTGGTAGACTGGGCATATGCCAACTAGGTGCAGTTTTTGGAAGTCTGAAGATGAGTCAAGTTTTCCCTGAGAGAGGTTAGTGTAACAAGGCAGATCTCAGTATATAATAATAATAGAGAAAATCATATTGACAAAGTTAAAGATTTAGGCATGTCACTAGTTATGCACTGAGGTCACAAATACCCCCCAAATTCAAAAATGAATAAAAAGGCTGCATATATGTGGGGAATGGAAAGCTCTGAGAAAATCAAACCCTCTTTAGGAAGTTGGGGAGCCCAAATGCTTTGTGCCACTTATAGTGCACACAGTTGTAAACAAGGAGGCCCTCGGAAAAGAACAGAGCCTATAATTTTTAAAAAAGCTAATTTTAGTGGGTTTTTAAAAAGTTGTGGACCTGAAATAAATTATTTCCTGGGGGGCCTGGGTGGCTCAGTCAGTTAAGTGTCCGACTCTTGACCTCAGCTCAGGTCTTGATCTCAGGGTTGTGAGTTCAAGCCCAGCATGGGGCCTACTTAAAAAAAATATTTCTTCCCCTTAAGTATGGGCTAGGTTAAATGACTCGCTATCACACAGGGAATTAAGCAGAAATGACAGTGTATGTATTTGGACAGTGGTTATTAGATGACAATTCTTCCTGGGTCTCTGCATTTCTAGAAGTTTTGAGAGCAGAGACACTACCTCTTGTTCTGCATTTTAAGGATGTTTATATAGTGGACCACCTTGAAAGACAAAGATAGGGTCTTCTGAAGCAAAGGGTAGGTCTGCTTATAGCCTTACAAGACGGAGATGGCATTTCCCTGCAGAGCAACAGCGCAGGCATGCTTATCATTCATTATAACAGATTTAGGTCCCCTAAAGTTCAAGATTACTCTTCTGTAACAGAACCAGAGCATGTGCAGGTATCTAGCTGGGCCCATCTGTAGGACTTGGGGAGCAAAACAAGAGATACAAATATGCAGATAATCATACTGCTTGCTGTACCATAAGTAATAACATTTTCTGTCTCCAATTCAAGAATCTTGCGTCTTATGCTAGGATCTAGGAAACTGTGTCAGACTGATTGCAAATAGAGTGAAATTGAGAGCCTTCACAGTTCTTGATATAGGTTATAAAAGGCACTGTAGCTTCCTCCTTGCCCTTTCTCTCTTGGATCACTCACTGAGAGATGTTAGCTGTCCTGTCATGAAGACACTCAAGGAACTGAGGATTATTGGCAACAGGCATGTTAGTGAACCATATAGAAAATGGATCCTCCAGCCTCAGTCAAGCCATCAGGTAGGTGACCTCAACTCCTGACCAACTACCTCAAAGATCCTGAGCCAGAACCATATTGCTAAGCTACCCCAAAATTCCTGACCCACAGAAAGTAAAATAATATTTGCTGTTTTAAGCTGTTTGGGATAATTTATACGCAGTAATAGGTAACTGAAAGAATATCCAATCTGATGATGTGGCTTAACACCAGTAAACTGAAGCAAAAATCTTGTCAAGAAACTCTAAAACAGGAGACCCATGAGATCTTTATTAGCTTCCCGGATAGGCTAGTAAGAAATTGGAGTGGTATAAGCCTAAATTCTGGGACCTTGAACAATATTAACTGAAGAGATACCAGTCTGGTCCAACAGCTACATTATAATATTATGCATTTATAACAATGTTTTTAAATCTAGGAACTAGGCTGATGGCTTTATTTTCAACAGAATTCTTTACTGAACCAACTAAACTATCACATATTTCCCTTTTCGACCTGATTTTTAGATCTTTTGTGTTGATCAGAAAGATAAGTAACTTTTAGATACCTATCTAAAAACTATCTGTATATAAGAAAGACTGATACTTAAAGAGGGTCCATTTCTTTGAACATCTGATAGCATCTTTGAAGTTGTTAATATGTTTATTAAATGCTACTAGCTTGTTTGGTTTTAAGTCTCAAACAGATCAAATCCTTTTTCAATTTAAATGTTACCAAAGTTTGTAAATACATACATATACTAATGTGTGTGTGTGTGAATATATACATATACATATGTGTATATGTATATATATACATATACACATATATGCACATATGTGTTTGTATGTATATATAAAATATAATATTCATTATAAAATATAAGATACATAAAAACCTTTACATTACAGGTCAGGTATAGGGAGCCATGATCTGCTTTTAGCATGCAGTTAGAAGTTATATCAACCAACCTTTTCAAAACTATCTGCAGTATCTGTGTAGAAGTTCCAGGACTCTGAATACTACTAGCATTAGATACCAGGAAGATTTCAATAGCTAAAAGCATTTCAATCTCAGATAAATAAGAAGGAATCAGTAGAAGTTTTCGGTATAAATTTCCCTCCAATGGTGGGTAGCAACCCAATGAGAGAGCACCTGGAAATCAAATAATAGATCAAACTTTACTAAAACCCCAACAGGTGAAAAGCTAGACATCCACAGGTTATAATTACTTACATTACAGAATGATTCTTCACATCAGCAGGTTTATTATACAAATTATATGGTGGTGAGCTTATCCTAGTACATTTGATACTATTCTTTGTAAAATACTTCTTAAACATTAAACGTGAAGTAAGAAATATATTTTAAAAACTCTCCTAAAAATTACTTTTAAGCCTCATTGTGGCAACTGCCCATTTATTTCAAGCCATAGTCAATACAACATAATTTCAGAATAACTAAAAAACCAGAAATAGTGACTTGGGTTTTGTTTTAATGGGATCTGGTCTAATAGCATCTACATATATTTGTAATTATTGTCTATCCTGAATTATGAATACAACATGTAGAAACAAAGTAGAAATTATAATTTGAAGATTTTTCTGTCACACAGATATTATACTATTTTTGGGCACTTTATAGTGCTGTTATAGTTTGTGTAGTAAACATTTGCTGCTCTACTCTATGTCTGACATTGAGCTAATAAGCACTATTTAGATATAAGAATAAATAAAATACATATCCTTCCTGTAGGTGCTCAGTGTGTTGTAGGTGCTCACCAATTCATGTTCTAAAAATTTTACTTTTCAAGAAAAGAGATTTAATTTTCAAACTGTTTAGGTGCTTATTACAAATGATATATAGGGAAATCCACTTAAGTCCTAAGATACCCAACCTGTACATGGACAATATTATACTGCCATGTTTTACTGAAGCCTATTTAAATCTGTTTGTAAAATTTGTTTAAAATGTTTTGTTAAGATAAGTTCTTTAAGTAATCTACTGTGGATGATGATGGTTCATCTTTGAGGACTTACTATGTGCCAGGAACCTGTGTTAAACTGTTAAATTTTAACTGACAGTTTACTACCTTTGAAATCAGGTACAGTGACTCCCACATTATAGGTAAAGAGGCTTTGGGAATCACCCCAGCCTTCTGACTCCACAGATTTTGGATTCCTAAATACTAGGCAGTCCCATCTCCCTTGGTCACTTCCAGGACTAACACTATCAACTCATTAACTTTCCTAGCTATTGATAGGTATAATTTACATACATTCTTGTTTTACTTTGCTGACCAGATGAGGAAAACAAAAAAAACCAAACTGAATAGAAATTTACCATCATGAACTTTTTCCCCCTAAAAGCAAATATGAAAAGAAAAATATTCCCATTTGGTTTTAGGGGGCAAAATCTAATGGAAAGACACACTAATAATATCTCCCTTCCTGACTTTTCAGCTCTGAGAGAAAATCAGTATTTTTAGGACTAGGTAGAGCAAATCAGGAGCATGAGGCAGGCCACTTTACTGTCCCTGGACTGTTTCCTTTTGATTAGGTTGAAAACAAAAAGCAAAGCAAAGCCATAAAGAAAGTGAAAGACAATTCACAGAGTGGAAAAAAAAAAAACCCTGAAATTCATGACTGCATATATATATATATGTGTGTGTGTGTGTGTGTGTGTGTGTGTCTATCGATATGTATATTATGTGCATGTGTATATGTATATGTATAGATGTGTGTACTCTTACAACTCAATAATAAACCCAATCAAAAAATGTACAGAGAAAAAAATGGGTAAAGGATTTAACAGACATTTCTCCACGAAGATATACAAATGGCCATTAAGCACATGAAAAGGTGTTCAACATCATTAGTCATTAGGATTATGAAAAATCAAAACCACAATGAAATACCACTTTATATCCACCAAGAAAGCTAAAATAAAAAACAGAGTGTAATAAGTGTTGGTGAAGATGTGAAGAAACTGGAAATCTCAAACTCAGGTGGTGGGTATATAAACATAAAATGATGCAGCTTCTTTGGAAAAATAGACCAGCTATTTCTCAAAAAGCTAAAAACAGATTTACCAAATGAGCCAGCAATTCTGCTCCGAAGAGAAATAAAAATATATGTCCACACAAAAACTTGTACGTGAATGTTTGCAGCAGTGTTATTCATGATAGATGGATAAATAAATTCCATATAATGGAATACTATTCGGCAATAAGAAGGCATAAAGTATTGATACATGCTACAACATGGATGAACCTTGAAAATATTATGCTAAGTGTAAGAAGCTAATCATAAAAAACTACACACTGAATTATTTCACTTATGTGAAATGCCCGGAATGTACAAATCCACAGAAATAGAGTAGATTAGTTGTTGTCTAGGGCTGGATCAGTAGGAGGCATCTAGGGAATGCTAATGTATTCAGGGTTTCTTTTTCTGGAGGTTCTGAAGATATTCTAAAATTAGGTCGTGATGATGGCTGCACAATTCTGTGAGTATAATAAAAACTAATGCACTGTCCACTTTAAATGGGTGAATTTTATGGTACGTGAAGTTAATTCTATAAAGCTGTATAAAATATTTTTTAAAAAAGGCAAAACAAAGGCATTGGCACCACAGTTTTAACAGTGTCTTGATGAAAAAGCCATTAGCCCAGAATCAAGTACTATTAGACTGATTATAAGGCACTGAAAGGCTTTCCTAGGGTGTTAACTGTGTGAAGATAAACCTAAAGAAAGATCCAATGATATTTTAAATGTCAAAACTGTCAGGAAATAACATGTTTTGAAGACTGATCAGTGATTGTAAATTACTCATTTCATTCTATAACTCAGGTACATCAAAAAACAAACAAAACAAAACAAAACAAAAATATAGGCACCTGGGTGGCTCAGTTGGCTAAGCATCTGCCTGCCTTCGGTTCAGGTCATGATCCCGGGGTCCTGGGATCGAGCCCTGCATCCAGCTCCCTGCTCAGCGGCAGCGGCAGGAAATCTACTTCTCCCTCTCCTTCTGCCCCTCCCCCTGCTTGTGCTCTCTCTCTTTTTATAAATAAATAAAATCTTTGAAAAAAACCCAAAAATACTCTGTCCTATACCTCACCTGCATTAAGTCCCAGAAGTTCACTGCATATGAAACTAGGCATAGATGTGTTTAGATAAGAGGAAAAGTGCTAGTGAAATTGTACCTAAGCATGAACTGTTTCAACACTACTAAAAAAGAAAACTCTAAAAATAAATTATGATTAGGGCTGGAAGAATTTGGGGGGAAAATGGGGAATGACTGCTAATGGATATGGAGTTTCTTTCTGGCATGATGAAATGTTTTAAATGGACTGTGGTGATGTCTGCACAAGTGTGCATATCTTACCACCACTATAAATGGGTGAACTGTAATGGTATTTGAGTTATATCTCAATAAAGCTGTTAATAAAGAATTTTACGAGTTTTTAAGTTTAGGTGCTTTAATACAAAATCTTATTTCCAACTAAAGAATAGAGATTCATAGAAATTTCATTGAAATGTTTCCAGGTTTAGGTTTTGTTCCTGTGGCATATAAACACCTTCTAATAGCATGTTCCCCAAATTGCACAATTATTTGGAAAATAAATAACCCCATTAACACTGATTCTAAAAACGAAAATCAAGAAATTATAGCAAATAGTACATATATACTTTGTGTGTGATTTCTAGTAATCTGCAGGGAAATAGTGTAAGGAGTTGAAACATAACCACAAAATTGAAATGAGGTGTTTATGAACAAACAATTCTACCTTTCCTCTAAATTTCTGATCGTCCTTTAAAAAAACAAACAAACACCTCTGCTTTCAAAACTTATTTTGATTGACCCAGTGCATAATCTGTATACATGTAACTGAAATGAAATTTTTACCAAAAATACTTAACCTTACTACCTGTAATGTATGCTAATGTTTTCTTTCTTGTTTCATTGGGAAAAAAAAGTTACCACTTGCTAAACTGATCACAGCTGGTAGTGTGAAAAACACTTCCAAGTTCAGAAAGGTTTTTGTGCTGGTGGGGACGGCTGGGATGTTTGGCAAATCTGACACAGTAGTGACACATAGTAGGCACTCAAATGTTTGTTATATACATGGCAGTTAAAGAAATGGAAATTTAAGAGTGCCTGGGTGACTCAGGTCATGATTGCAGGGTTGTGAGATCAAGCTCTTTATCAGGCTCCATGCATGGAGCCTGCTTAGGATTCTTTCTCTCCCTCTCCCTTGGCCCCTCCCCCTCTCACTCTTGCTCTCTCAAAAAAAAAAAAAAAAAAAGGAAGGAAGGAAGGAAGGAAGGAAGGAAGGAAGGAAGGACAGACAGACAAAAGAAAAATGGAAAGAACACAAATTACTGCAGGAAGGCAGAAAAGAATTGTTTTCTGGAACTAGATTCTACACGAAATTATTTCCCATTTCAAATATCTGTGAGGTGGTTGGGACTAGAGAAGGCATTCGTTTTCCAGGCTTACTGGTTAGGGAGAAACAACTGTAAACAGATTAACAAAGTTCTATTACTAGGCACCATGCAAGAAACTTATGTATCGTGTTTAGTAATGGCAGCCTCTGTACTTCCTATGTGGCCTGCTATAAAATATTCTAACTTACAAAGATCAGGGATATAGCAGGGATGAATATAATATATAAATATTCCTTAAACTTCATTCTACCCAGTTATTTTACTCCTATATATTTATAAGCTATGCCAAACTGGCTCAAATGCTGTCATTTATTTCCTTTGTGCACCCTCCAGTGGGCATACTAATGTGCAAAGAAATGAAGATACAGTAATTAGAAACAAGAGAAAGAACAGGTTTCAAAAGAGAGCACTAATCTGTGCAGACCACTATATTTGAATTTGTATCGACTGCTTTTTACTTATTTAAATGCCTAGTAATAAAAATTATACAAGGCTTCAGGGTTAGAAAATCAAAGTCAAAACTATAAAACATACAAAAATATATAAATATATATAAAATATATATTTTTAAAATGTAACTTACTTTTGTAGTGGGCTCTGGCTTTGAGCCATAAACAACTCCTTCCTAAAGAAGTAATTAATCTTCTAAGAAAGGATAAATCAATAGGGATGTTCTTTGAAATCATGAATTCTGCTACGGAGGATGACATACCAAGACTGTTACTTTCTATACAGGCATCTAGAAGTTTATTAAAAAGAAGGCTATACTGTGAGACCTCCACAGTTTCTGGAAAAAAAAAATAATGAAATCAATCCATCTTAGTCTCTCCATCTTCTCTCTCACTACTTTTCTCTCTGCTCCCCTTGGCACTTTGCTACCCACTATGGGAGTCACAGTCACTAAAATGCAATCATCTTATATATTCTCTAAAAAACGAATAAGCATTCAACAAAAGCAAACTGATTCATTTACTTTGTAACAAAGAATAAGAAAGGAAGTTTGACAACTACTGCAGAGGCTGCATTAACACCCATTTGTGACCCCACATGCGTCTTCATCTGCGGTGTCTCAAAATGAATGACTTGCACAGTTCTGCTTGCACTGTCTACAGTTCAGACCCCGGACTTAATTTCCCATTCCCCAAAATAAATCACCCCCTCATAATATTCTCTCAAATTAAAAACAAATCTTTTATTGGGTACTTCTAGTTCAATTCCTCACTTAGAAGAAAATAAAGTCACCTTGGAGACTGCCAAGTCTTTTATCCCCTATATTCAGTCAGTTCAATCTATAACCTAGACTCTGGTCTTTATCACTTTACCTGCAACATCATTTAGTGATTCAGGCCTTAGCAGGAAATTACTCTCCTTACCCTTTAGCCTCTTCCCAAACATCACCATCAGTGGGATTTTCCTATAACACTGACTCTGACTGATAAAGCACTGTGGGAGACCCTCAGGTTAGCATTCTGATGAAGTGGTAACCTGCTAATCTGAACCCACTGCTCAGCTCATTTTGACCCAGAGCTTTTGCTCATGCTTCCCTTAACATGGACTCTCTTCCTGTTCATACAAGACTTGAGCATTAGGATTCAAGAGCACTACCTACTCTTGCCCACATTAACATTCCCTTTATTTGAACTTGTCATTTGTTAATTTCTTCCATTTATTTCATGTTTCCCTATGTTCCAAGGTAATGGAAACTAAGCTCTATGTTTATATATATAGTAAGTAATAAAATAAAAAGTATTCTTCATTATTCTAATGAGATGAATTTTTAGCACATGAAGCTTGCTGGGGCATTACTGTTTGCTGCTGACCTGACAGGTAGGGAAAGGGGACTGATGAAAACAGTTGGGAACTGCTGACAACCCAAAGGTAAGCACTTCTGCTTTAAACAAAATAAAACAAAACAAAAATCAGAAAAGCATATTCAATTTTCAGAGAACACATTTTGCAGAAAACAATTTCATTAAAAATATATGCTCAACCTAAAAATAGGTGCAGAACTGTTTCTGATTTAAACAACAGATGGGGAAGCCTGGGTGGCTCAGTGGTTAAGCGTCTGCTTCAGCTCAGGTCATGATCCCAGGGTCCTGGGATTGGGTCTTGCGTTGGGCTCCTTGCTTGGTGGGGAGCCTGCTTCTCCCTCTGCCTGCCCCTCTCCCTGCTTGTGCTGACAGATAAATTTTAAAAAATCTTTAAAAAAAAATTAAAAGTAAAAAACACCAGATGGACAAGAGATTAAATAAAACTTTTAAAAAACATACCTTGAGAATTTTGAAAACCTGGTAGATTTTGCAAAACTTCAAATGTCTGTCTGTAAAGGTTTTTGGCTAAGATTTCATGTGCAATTGTACAGAGCAGATTATGTCGATTGAGTACATCCAGTCTATCACAAGGCCACAGTGGTGTATTGATGATCCATTCTGACTCTTCCAAAAAGAAAAAAGTACTAATACTTTATACTATGGAAATTACACTTAACAATATGATCACAACTGTTTTCAAATATGTTAAGTATCAAAACTTAAGTATGTGTTCAGAAAAGATAATGACTCAAATTTATTAGAAACTTATATAGTGACGATCACCATCCTAAGGAAATGCAAACTAATGAGGACTTTGTTATACATATTTTTAAATTAATTCTTCATTTTTCTAAGTGTACTAATCAGTTATTGATTCTGAAGTTAATGTTTATTTTTGCATGACAATGTTTCAATTATAGTATTTGTTATAATGTAAAATATTATTTGTGTGGACAAGTTTAACAATTTTACAATAAAGAATACATAATTTAGGGGCCCCTGGGTGGCTCAGTCAGTTAAGCATCTGACTCTTGATTTTGGCTCAGGTCATGATCTCAGGGTCGAGAGATGGAGCCCTGCTTTGGGCTCTGCGCTCAGTGCAGAGTTGGCTTGAGGTTCTCTCCTTCCCCTCTGCCCCTCCCCCTGCTCGCGCACTCTCTCTCAAATAAATAAAGGGGAGCCTGGGTGATGCAGTCAGTTAAGCGTCAGACTCTTGGTTTCAGCTCAGGTTGTGATTTCAGGGTCATGAGACTGAACTCTGTGTTGGGCTCCACAATCAGTGTGGAGTATGATAAAGTTTCTCTCTCCCTCTACCCCTTCCCACACTCATGCTCTCTCTCTCTCTAAAATAAATAAATAAATCTTTTAAAAATAAAATAAAATATATAAATAAAATCTTAAAAAAATACATAATTTAATTAGTTTAGGTATTTTGGAGAACAGCTTTCCCCCTCAATTTCTTAAACAATTTTTATTATAAAATATTTTATATGTACACAAGAATATCTAATGTAAGTTATACAAACATAATAAAGTTTTATGTACCCTTCATTCAGCTTAAAAAAAGAGAATATTACCTATAATGCTGAAGTTCCTTAATTTCTGCCCTGATTTGCACATTAAAAGCAATAGGAGGCTGTAATACAGAACACTGAGGTGCTAAAATATTAGATATATCAATATTTTATCATTTACCTAATTCCCTTCATCATCATACACAAGACACATAAATGAAACATTGTTACATAACACTCAAATCACATTTCCCTGTTCTTTTTTAACTGGACTAAGTGTAAGGAGTCATGTATTCTTTTTCTTTTGTGGCCTTCCCAGCACAGTGAATACAAAAAGTTACTAAAGAAAGCTTGGCAATTCATGTACACTATGGCAAAATAAAACCTTAATTACACAGCATAACTTTAAAACAGGACCTCGTTTCTAAATTACTAGGGCCCACTTGATTGATTCCTTGACTTCCCTTATAGTATGTGCTAGGCAATGTTTTACAAATATTGGTGCTTTATGACTATTAGCTCATTTAAACAGATACTTTCATTAATTTACTCCCAAATTTGCTTAAATTTTACTATACAGAGAAATTTAAATGAACTTATTATCTTCTGAAAGACTACATAAATCATCTGTTAAACGTAATCCCCATTTTCCCTCATAATTCCCAAAAGTAAAACACTAAATCACCGTACCTTATAAACTGACTTTTATTTTTATCAAGTAAATTCAATTATTTTTTGTTAAACATATATGTGGTAGATAGGTCATATTTATAAAAAGTAGACTATGTGGCCTTTCTCATAACAACTGCATTGCTCTTCTTTATTTAGTACTCATTTTTAAATTAATAAGGTAGAATAATGGTCCTATTTTTTGAAAGAATAGATGGTATTTTAGGAGATTAATTTCAAAATCTTACCAAATTGTGTAGTTATCTTAAAGAATCTGAGTAAGTTGGCCGTTTTATGTACCAAGGTTAACTGAGACTGGTAATTGAGAAGTCATTTGGAAATTAATAGCTTTTAACTAATCCACCACATTCACAACTCTACCACCGTTATGAAAATTTTATAAGAACTCTTATGAGTATTAAATTTTCAAAAATAAAAACGAGTTTACTCATATAAATACTAGTTTTATGGTGATAAAAGTTCTCATTACATTAATCATGTTTTTCTCTGTTCCACAGTTGGGAATATTTTCTACTTGTCTGAAAAATCTCAAAGTGCAAGCAAATTTTCTATAATATCAATTCTTTATCTATTTACTTTCCAACACATGCATATTCAGTCATTACTCATGCAAGATTTTGAATATAGGGTACTAAGAATATAAAGACTATTAAGATGGTCTGCAGTGAATGAATTTTCAGGCTAGTCAGTGAGATTACCAAATAACTATCCTTTACCATAGTGAATACTGCATATACCATAAGGAATATCTAAAGATACCTTTCTCCCTTTAATATATACATTTAATATAATCCCAATCAAATTTCCTATAGCACTGTATGAAAAACTGACTCAAAAAACTCTGGAATTCATCCAAAAGAATAAGCACTTGAGAGTGTATAATAGTTTTGGAGGAGAAGTGAAAATGATCTTGCCTAAATAGATATTATCACATATCCTAAAGCTACATTAACTAAAAAAAGTTTGTGGCTACCGCAGAAACAGAGATGCCTGGTAGAGAAAGCTAGTACAGAAACAGACCTAAGCAAATGCAAGAGTCTAATATCTGATAAAAGTGGCATTTCAAATAAGTGAGTAAAGGGTTAGTTGGGACGTTTTGGGGAAATAAAATTACATTCCTACCTCATATCAAAATTTAAAACTGGTAATGAACCAAAAATTCTGAAAAACATAGGGTAAATACATAATTTTGAGATACCTAAGGACTGCCTAAAGCATGATACAAAACAAAAAATAATAATAATTTAAAAAGCAGAAACAGACCCATAAATACTGAGAATAAACTGTTTGTGGTAGGGAGGGAATGGACAAAATATGTGAAGGAGAGTAGGAGATACAGGCTTCTAGTTATGGCATGAATAAGTCATGGGTATGAAAAGGTATAGCAGAGGGAATATAGTCAATGGTATTCTAATAGCACTATATGGTGACAGATGCTAGCTACGCTTGTAGTGAACATAAACATGATGTATAAAGATGTTGAGTCACTATGTTGTACACTTGAAACTAATGTAATATAGTGTGTCAGCTATACTAAAAAAAGGAATATTAAAAAAATAAAAAGTTATACAAAAAAAAGAATACTAACAAGATAAAAAGCAGTTTATGTTTAAGTAGAAAAAAAGTCAGGTGGGCAAAAGAAGAAAAACAAAAATGCAAAAATATAAAGTTAAAGGAAAATGAAAAGCTAAGAAAAATATTTGCAAATATCCAACAGATCAAGGACTACTATCTTTAATATTAATTAAGGCTAGTCAGTGAGATTACCAAAAAACTATATTATTAATAATAATGAATATTATTAAGATAGAACTATCATAATACTAAGGGCATAATTTACAGTATGGTATTTCCTAAGTGTGATATATATGCATCACTGATGGTAAGTACTTAATTGATTTTTAGGTTACATTATAATTTTAAATAATTCATTTGTGTATTACAAAAATTATAAAAATAAAACAGCACGTTAGTATAAAAACCAGAATAAACTGATGATTTCATAGACGAAATCTATCATTGTTTAGGATGAGACCAAGCTAACTGATTTACTTTTAAAATAATGTTTATATTTTGGGGCACCTAGGTGGCTCAGTCAGTTAAGCATCCAACTCTTGATTTCAGCTCAGATCATTATCTCAGAGTCCTGGGATCAAGCCCCACGTTGGACTCCATGCTCAGCAGGGAGTCTGCTTGAGATTTCTCTCTCTCCTTCTCCCTCTATCCCTGTTGACTCATGTGCACTCTCTAAAATAAATAAATCTTTAAAAAAATAATGTTTATTTTTAAAATATAAATGATCACTATAAAAAATTAAAGCAAAACAGAAAAGTACAAAGAAGACATTAACAAAAATCTAATATTCCATCACTGAAAATGACCAGTGCTCACATTTGATTAAAATAATTTGGGAAAGAGAGTTAATGACCTAAATAGTGGCTATGCCTACATAGGTAGATATAAGTGAAACAGTTATATGAAAACAGAGACTGAAGAAAATGGCCTTGCCTAACACAACATTGTGCTGAACATAACCATCCACTGATTTAAAATGAAATGAAACAGTTTTTCTTAAATACTAACATTGTTTATATGCTTATATTAACACTGCAGTGACAGTCACAAGTCTAGGTATTCAGGCTAACCTGTATGTTAAATTTCCTACTACAAAAAGATTAACACTTTTCTAAACAAACAAACCAAAAGAAACACACACACACACACACACACACACACACACACACACGCTTTAAACAATTGCAGCCTACCACAGTAGAGATGGACCGTGAGAGCATTATGCTAAGTGAAATAAATGACAAAGAGAAAGACAAATACTGTATGATCTCATATGTGGATTCTTAAAAAAAACAAAAACTCCTAGGGCTTCCTGGGTGGCTCAGTAGGTTAAGCATCTGCCTTTGGCTCGGGTCATGATCCCAGGGACCTGGGACTGAGCCCCACATCAGGCTCCCTGTTCAGTGGGGAGTCTGGTTGTCCCTTTCTCTCTCCCTCTGCTTGTGCACTCTTTTTCACATAAATAAATAAAATCTTTAACACACACACACACACTCCTAGAAAAAGAGATCAGATTGGTGGTTACCAGAGGGTGGGGGTAGGGAAATGGATGAAAGTGGCCAAAAGGCACAAACTTCCAATTATAATACTGGGGATATAATATACAACATGGTGACTATAGTTAACTGTAGGACATACAGGAAAGTTGTTGAGAGTAGATCCTAAGAGTTCTCATCAAGGGAAAAAAAAAACATTTTTTTTCCTTTTTTTTTGTATCTATATGAGATGATGGATATGAGCTAAACTTACTGTACTAATCGATTCACAATATATATGTCATTAAGCAATACTCCTTAAACTTATACAGTAGTGTATGTCAATTATATCTCAACAAAACTAGGAAAAAAATCTAAAACAAAAACTCCTCCATACATTTCCTCCCTAGGAAGTTGTAAAGATAGTTAAAGGAAGAAAATCCATTAAGTAATGCATAATAAAAAGGGTAATACTTATAGCACTGGTTAACAAACTAAGGGAATGACTTGAAGAAGTGTGGTTTAGGGACACAAGGGGAGGTCTGAGAAGTCCCCATGTGAGAGAGCTGTAGGGTAGTGGTCTTCAAAGTGAGGTGCCCACACCAGCAGCAGCATCAGCAACATCTGAGAACTTGTAAGAGAGGCAAATTCTCAGGACCCATCCCAGACTTAATGAATCAGAAAATCTGGGAATGGGCCAAGCAATCTGTGTTTTAACAATCTTCCAGTGTATTCTGATGGTCAGCTTTGAGAACCACTGTCTTGGATTTATAAAAACAAGATCGGAATCACCATTTTCCTCAAGTGGCTGACTAAGTTAGATCCAGGTCTGTTTGTGTGGTTTGTGCTTTGGCTCTACTTGCAATTTTATAGAGTCCATTTAGAGGAAAGACTACAGAAATAACAGTACTGGTATAAGGCTTAAAAATATGGACTTTGCAATCAGACAGACCTGGATCGGAATTCGTGCTTCATACTTATTTGTTGTGTGATCTACCCTGAACCTCAGTGTCTTCATCTTGGGATACCTTCACCTACCTCATGGGGTTAGTGTTGATTAAATGAGATGACACAAGTAACACACTTAGCACAATGCTTTAGTATATAGCGAATACTCACATTCTTAAATCAATAATGAAGAGAAAGACTAAAATCTGAAAACAGACTAAGAACACGAACTACTAATTCACGAAAAAGTAAGTACAAATAGAAAAAAAAGGAGAGTTAAATTTTCTAATAAGCAATTAAATGCAAAGTAAAGAAGTAAATATCAGTTTTTCCCTATCAAACTAGCAAAGAGATAAGAAAAATAATATTCAAAAAATAATATTGGTGAGGGTGTTTCATAACATGCATCTTCACACACTGGTAAGACTATGATTACTATAACCTTTCTACAGGTGTAGGGTACTTTTGTATTCCACTTGCTCAGATAAGACCTGGAATGGAAAGTACTAATAGCCAAATTAGGGTTTGTATACCTGAAATGCACCAGATTGTCTGATAACTAAAGCCATAATATTGGGTACTAACAGTTGGACTGTTTATATACACTTGTGACTCCTTAAAAGGACAATGTCTGTATAGAAGAGATACCTATGTAATAGTTCTCCAGGATTTTCTCACAAAGGGAGGCTTTCTAATAAACTTAAAATAACTTGATGCAAATCTGAATGGGAATAAGGGCAAATTTACCTATATTTTACCAAAAAGCTTTATCCTATATCCTTATTCTTTAACCCAGCAATTCCATCAGTATTATCCTAAGGATGTAATATTAGTGGGGATATTTAGCAGGGATTATTGTTTTTCATAGACATCTGAAAACAAGCTAGACCAAGAAAAGTGGATCCACAGAAATATTTATATATCTATATTTATATAAATATATGTTACTTCATAAGATAGAAAACCATGCATCCCAGTAAATGATGTTGTAGAAGAATATTCCTTTCCACAGAAAGACGTCCATAGAAAGACTGTTTCCTGAAAAAAAAATTGTGAGGTACAAAAAGAGTATGTATAGTAACATTAAAGCAGTTAACAGTCATTTCTGGGTGGACCTGAATAAGGAAGTTCTATTATCAGTTTTTCTTATCTACCTTTTCTTATTTCTTGATAATTAATATGTGTTACTTACATTAAGACAATAAACTTTTTCTTCATTAAAAAAAAAGGTTATTTTGAAAAGACATCTCCCCCTCAAATCCTTCTGTTCTTGGTTCATACCTACCTATTTTTATTTCATATTTTCTTGGGTTTTTTTCTTTAGGACTATGGTGTCTTCCTTTATTGTTTTGAGGATTTAATCTATATCATTAAACTCCTTATTAGAAGATGGCTCTAATACTTAGAATTTCTCAGGAATACATTCTTCTGTTCATTGAGTTTGTAGGCAATCCTTGATAACTGTTTTGATCACATACTTTGTAATTTTTGCTTTCAGATTCATCTTGAGTAGTCATTCCTTACGGTTCTTCTCCCACCTATGATGTCAATTCTTCTGAGTCTTGTGGTTTTGCAGAGTATTATATTCCCTAGTCCAGAACCAGGTTTTATATTGGCATCTCAGGCCTCCTACTCAATGGAGCTTTCAGAGATTGAGTTATTAGCTTAGATCTCACTCTTGTGCACCACCCAACAGGAGCTATAATCTTAGAAAGAGTGAAAGAAACAAGCATGGAGGGATCCAGGGGAATACATCCACAGTAAGTGAGACTTCTGGTATAGTATAGGAGACCTCTGGTATGCCAACTCCCACACTCTTGTCCTCACCTCTAACCCCAGCCATTGCTCTGGTGAACAATTCCATGAATGTTTTGAGCTGCTTCAGGCTAACATTGCCTGCACTCACGTGCATGGTGACCTTCCCTCATTTTTTGCCCCAGAGCTTCTCTAATGCCTATGACAGCCCTCTCACCACTCATCCATGAGAAACCATAAATGTGGAGGCAATGAATAGCCCACAGACAATAAACTTTAAAGTTCAAGGGCAGCCTCTCCATAAATGGAACAATTTTTTAAGAGAGAAGACACTTATTCTTCAGCTTCCAAACAATCATATAAATTATGGTTTTAAGGCTCTTTTTTTAATAATATTTTTTATTATGTTAGTCACCATACAGTACATCCATAGTTTTTGATGTAAAGTTCCATGATTCATTACTTGCGTATAACACCCAGTGCTCCATGCAATACGTGCCCTCCTTAATACCCATCATCAGTCTATCACGTTCCCCCACACCCCTCCCCTCTGAAGCCCTCAGTTTGTTTCCCAGGAAGTAGGAAGATCAGTAGGAGAAGAAAGGGAAGAAGAAGGGGGGGGGGGTAAATAGAAGCGGGAATGAACAATGAGAGATTATGGACTCTGGGAAACAAACTGAGGGATTCAGAGGGGAGCGGGGTGGGGGACTGGGAGAGGCCGGTGATGGGTAGTAAGGAGGGCACGTATTGCATGGTGCACTGGGTGTTGTATGCAAACAATGAATCATGGAACACTACATCAAAAACTAATAATATACTGTGTGGTGACTAACATAATAAAAAATTATTATTATAAAAAAAATCAATTTCTTCCTGTTTCAGTCTTGGTAGTTTATAGGTTTCCAGGAAGGCATCCATTTCTTCCAGGTTGCTTAATTTATTGGCATAAAGCTGTTGATAAAAGTTTATAATGATCCTTCCTATGTCATTGGTGTTGGTTGTGACCTCTCCCTTTTCATTCATAATTTTATTAATTTGGGTCCTTTCTCTATTCTTTTGGATAAGTCTTGCCAGTGGTTTGTCTATTTTATTTATTCTTTCAAAGAACCAGCTTCTAGTTCTCTTGATCTGCTCTACTGTGCAGCTGGTTTCTAATTCATTGATCTCTGCTCTAATCTTCATCAACTGCTTTCTTCTGTGTGGATTAGGCCTGTTCTTCTGTTGCTGTTCCAGCTTCTTGAGGTGAGAATATAAAAACTGCACATTAGATTTTTCTATTCTTTTGAGTGAGGCTTGGATGGCTATATATTTTTCCCTTAGGACTGCCTTTGCAGTGTCCCATAGGTTTTGGACCGTTGTGTTTTCATTCTCATTGGTCTCCATAAATTGTTTAAATTGATTATTGATTTCCTGGTTTATTGAGTCATTCTTGAGCAGGATGGTTCTTAGTCTCCAAGTGTTTGAGTTTCTTCCAAATTTTTCCTTGTGGTTGAGTTCCAATTTCAAAGCATTGTGGTCTGAGAATATGCAGGGAATAACCTCAGTCTTTTGGTATCGGTTGAGACCTGTTTTCTGAACCAGCATATGATCTATTCTGGAGAACATTCCATGTGCATTCGAAAAGAATGAGTATTCTGTTGTTCTGGGGTGTAGTGTTCTGTATATATCGATGAGGTCCATCTGGTCTAGTATGGCATTCAAAGCTCTTGTTTCTTTGTTGATTTTCTTTCTTTCTTTTTATTTATTTATTTATTTATTTATTTATTTATTTATTTATTTATTTATTCGACAGAGAGAGACATCCAGTGAGAGAGGGAACACAAGCAGGGGAAGTGGGAGAGGAAGAAGCAGGCTCATAGAGGAAGAGCCTGATGTGGGGCTCGATCCCACAATGCCGGGATCACGCCCTGAGCCGAAGGCAGACGCTTAACCGCTGTGCCACCCAGGCGCCCCTCTTTGTTGATTTTCTGCTTAGATGATCTATTGCTGAAAGTGGAGTGTTGAGGTCCCCTACTATTAACGTATTATTATTTATATGTCTGTTTATTCTGGTTACGAGTTGGCTTGTTATCTAGCTGCTCCACTGTTGGGGGTGTAGATATTTATAATTGTCAAATCCACTTGTTGGATACATCCTTTAAGAATAAAATAGTGTCCTTCTGTATCTCTCACTACGCTCTTTAGTTTAAAATCCAATCTGTCTGATATGAGAATTGCTACCCCAGCTTTCCTTTGAAGTCCATTGGCATGAAAAATGGTTTTCCATCCTTTCACTTTCAGTCTGGATGTATCTTTAGGTTCAAGGTAAGTCTCTTGTAGACAGCAAATGGATGGGTCATGCCTTTTTATCCAATCTGCAACCCTGTGGCCTTTTATGGGAGCATTTAGGCCATTCACATTGAGAGTGATTACTGAGAGATATGATTTTAATGATGTCATGTTGCCTGTAAAGTCTTTGTTTCTATAGATTGTAACTTTCTGTTGTGTATCACTCTTGGGGCCTTTTTACTTTTATAGAACCCCCCTTAATATCTCCTGTAGGGCTGGCTTGGTGGTTACGACATTGGTCAGTTATTGGCGATTCTGGAAGGTCTTTATCTCTCCATCAATGCTGAATGACAGCCTTGCTGGATAAAGGATTCTTGGCTGCATGTTTTTTTCCTGAAAGAGCTTTAAAAATGCCCTGCCAACCCTTTCTCTCATTCCAGGTCTGTGTAGACAGGTCTGATTTAATTTTAATATTTTTGTCTTTGTACGTGAGAAATTTCTTTGCCCTGGCTGCTTTCAATACTGTATCCTTGGATCTAATATTTGTGAATTGCACTATGATGTGACGTGGCGTAGGTTTGTCGTGGATGAGGTTGGGAGGGGTCCTCTCTGCCTCTTGGACACGAATGCTTGTTTCCTTTGCTAGATTAGGGAAGTTTTCAGCTACAATTTGTTCAAATATCTCTTCTAGACCTCTGTTTTTTTCCACCCCCTTGCGGATGCGGATGTTTCTGACACTGGAATGTTTCATTGAGTCAGTAATCTCCCGTAATCTCCATTCTTGAGATTGGATTTTTTTTAGCCAAGTTTCTGTTTTCGCTTTCTCTTCTACCATCCCATCCTCCAATTCACTAATTCATTCTTCTGCCTCATTTACCCTGGCTATCAGAACATGTAGTTTTGACTGCTTTTGATTCATAGAATTTTTAATTTCTGCCAGATTTGCTCTCATTTCCACCCTTAGAGATTCTATATTCTCATTAATATTTTTGTCAAGTCTACACATCATCTTGACCATTGTTACTCTGAACTCCATTTCTGATAATTTGGTTATATCCATATCCATCAGTTCTGTGGCAGAGGCCACAGACTCATTGTCTTTTCTTTTCTGGGGGGGATTTCTCCTTCTCGTCATTCTGATGAGGAGAGTTTGCAGGGTTGCCCACAGCCCAAATTATTAACTAGGACCCAGGCAGTGTGCTCTTGTTTTATAGGGACTTTAGGGATGTGGGCTTCTTGATTCTTCAGCCTGCCTTCTGGGGGAGGGGCCTGCCGTGCTGATACTCAGGCAACCCGGTTTGGGTAGAGTCTCCCTGTCCCCTGTGAGGGGGGATGGGGATGGGCACAATGTGAGCTGGTATTTCCGGGCTTTTGTTCTCTGGCAGCTTTCCCTGGCGGTTTGCTGTGGCTCTTCTGAGAGTCAGAGCAGCAGTGGCCAAATCCTAGCCTCTGCTTCAGAACAGAGATCGCAGTCTGCTCTCCACTGAGCTCTTCTGGCCTCTTTAACTCTGTTTCTGTTGGTGCTGCTAAAAACCCTGCAGCGTCCCAGGTTGTGCACCCCAAAGCTGGCATCCCAGCCCTCACTTCCAGGGCCCGCACGTCTCTGTCCTTTGTGTTTCTAACGTGGCCAGCCACCAGCCGCCCCCGTGCGTGCACGCTCACGAGTTCCCTTTCAGTGTGGTCTGCGCGCACTCCGGAGCGCCGGTTTTCAGTCTGGTCGCGAGCGCACTCCCGAGCTCCCGGTCTCAGTCTGGTTCCAATGACTGCTCCGGAGCTCTGGTTTTCAGTTTGGGTGCATGCGGATTCCCAGGCTCACGGTCTCAGTCTGCTCTCTCGCGGGTGCCGTCTCAGAGTCCGGCCCGCTCCCTAGTGCAGGTGGCTACCATTTCCCAGCGCCCAAGCGCATTGGCTCCCTCCCCATTCCATTTATCTTCTGATATCTGTGTGCAGATTCACGGCTCCCCACTTTGTACCTCAATATTCAGTGCTGGAGATGTTCTTTTGTGGAGATCCAGATGTATCTTCCTGCATCTCAGGCTGATTCTGTGGGTTTTCAGAATGGTCTGGTACCTATGCAGCTCAATTCAGGGGACCAGCTGAAAAAGGGGACCCCTACTCCTTTGCCATCTTAACTCTGCCTCCTTAAGGCTCTTTTTTATGCTGTTAAGGGGAGAAGGCAGGAATTTGTTGTTCAATTGCCAAGAGAAGCTACTAGTGCTGAGAAAGAGTTTTAAATGTCAACCTAAAAAGCCAAAACAATAGATTTCTTCTCTTCATAAAGTCTGCCACTCACTAAAATGTGTAAAATATTCTGCATTTCTCAAACATGACTAATATATAACTCTTCTATAAAGAGTTTAGTAGGTAATAAGTGCATATTTTTTTCAAAAGGAAAAAAATATTAAAAAAAAACATTCACAAAAAGTTAATCTGCCACTTATCCCTGTCCTCCAAGCACTCAATTCCTCTTCCCAGAAGCAACCACTATCACTTGTTCTTGTGCATCCTTCTACAAATATTTTAAGGATATAAAAGCAAATATGTATGTATCCATATTATTTATTTTTGTTACTTTGCATACTGTTCTGCACATTCCTTTCTGCAATAGATCCTGGAGATCATTCCAAATGAGTATCTGTATATCTGCCTCATTCTACTCCATCATATCATGATCACACAGTTAATCAACTGGTCCTCTCTTAATGGACATTTAAGTTATACGAATCCTTTATCACTGTTGATGGTAAAAAAAAAATTCTGGATACCTTATAGTTGTGTTTGCAGACGAAATTCCTAGGAATAGAGATGATATATAAAAGGAAATATGCACTCTTAAATTTTGACAGATATTTAGCCAAAAAGCCCCTAAAGACAACATATATGAATGCCTGTTTCTCTCTCAGGAAAAGTAAATCACTAAACTCTTATATTGCTAGTCTGACAGGTGTTTTGCATTTTTAATAAGTATTTCTCTTACTATGAGTATTACTCTCACGTATTACAAGTGAGATAGAGACCTTTGTATTTCCTTTCTTAAGAAAGGTCTGTTTACTGCAGAATGTTTTTAAGAACAAAACAGTTCTGGGGAAGGGGGCAAGACGGCGGCAGAGAAGGGGACCTTGTTTCATCTGCTCCCTTGAATTTAGCTGGATATCTATCAAACCATTCTGAACACACACAAATTCCACCTGAGATGTAAGAAGATTTATCTGGATCTCCACAAGCAGAAAAACGACTACTTTTCGCAAAGTAGGAGGTGTGGAACCTTGAATTTCTTGGGGAAATATCTGAAGATAAGTGGAGGGGGGAGGGAGCCTCCATAAGCCAGCCACCAGAAAGTGATATAACACCGGAGCAAAAAAAATCAGACCCTTGGAAATCTAGTGAGAGGCACCCCATTCTGAAAAGGGCACAGGGGGGCGAATAAGGGCAGAATTCTAGGTGGATCATTGTGGTCTCAGGATTCCAGGAGACTCAGAAAGAACAGAGGAGCCTGACCGATAGAGTGCCCAAGCACTGGAGCAGGGAGACTGGTTATGGTCAGCGAGCCCAGAGGGGACTTTCAGCTCCAGGTACCATAAACCACAAGCTGAGCCAGTAGGCTGCCCTCTGCCTCACAGCCTGAAAAGGACTAGAAGGTGTGGGCTCTCTAATATCCTAGGGGAGATATAGAACGGCTTGCACCCACAACAGGGACAGCTCTCAGGGCAGTGTGGCCCATGAAGACATGCTGGGGCGGCACCCAGCGTGACCTAAGAGCTGTGAAAGACGGTGTACACATGAAGCCCACGGCTGCAGGCAGTGGTGGAGGCACAAGGCACAAAGATGCTTGTGGGTACCTGTGACTCCCCCAGGAGAGGTGCCCCGGGCATGAATTGCATGAGTCTGTGGAGTTTGGTACACGCAGAGGTGGAGACAGATTGACCTGGAGGATCTGTTGAGCGGGGATGGGGGGGTTGGGGGGAACGGGACACCATGACACTGGGGATCTGGGCCTGAGATTTCCTGCACAGCCATGTTTGCTCTGATCCTCTAAAGAGAAGTGGAAAGACACCAGGGAACAAAAACCTCTGAAGCCAACCAGCTCATATTAAGTTCATGCCCCTGACAATGGGTGGGGAAACTCCACCCAGGCAAAGACGCCTGAGAAGATAAGCAGCAGGCCACTCCCCCAGAAGACAAACTAGAAGAACAGATGAATTATAAGTTTATCTCCCACAGGACTGTAAAACTCCAGCGCCACAGGAAAATAATATAGGGAGCTCCAGTTGTTCCCTCATGACTTGATTATACTTCAGGCTAAATTTTACTTTTTTTTTTTTTTAGTTTCTTTTCTTCTTCTTCTTTTTTTTAAACCCTGCTGTTTTGAATAGATTCTTATTTTCCAACCTAAGTTTTTAAGTCACTTAACTTTTATTTTTTTCCATATATATGCTTTATAGATTTATGCCCCATACTAGCCGGTTTCTCATATATTCAATTTTATCTTGATATACATGTAAGTTCTGATTTCTTTGCAATTTGGGGATGGAGTGTCTTCAAACACACAGACCAAAAATCAAGCAGGAATGGGCAGATCATCCTGCTGTGTCCACCCTGAGAGATTATAATCACTCTCCCCGCCCCAACTCTTTTTTTCTCTTTTCTCTTTTCTTTCTTTTTAATTTTTTTGGATAATCTTGGCTTTGGTGGCATATCTGTGGTAGCTTTTGACCACTTCAGATTTTTTCTAAGGTGCATTTTGCTTACGTAGTGGTTGATATTTTGGATTCTGTACATTCTCTCAACCATCCCTCAACAGAATGACTAGAAGGAAGAACTCCCAACAAAGAAAAGAACAAGAGACAATGTCCTCTGCCACAGATCTAATGGATATGGATATAAGCAAGATGTCAGAGATAGACTTCAGGGTAGCAATCAAGAAGTCAGTAGCTAGGCTTGAGAAAAGCATTAGTGACAATATAGAATCTCTAAAGGCAGAAATGAGATCTAATAAGGCTGAACTTAAAAATGCTATGAATAAGATACAGTCCAAACTGGATACTCTAACAGCTAGGGTAAATGAGGCAGAAGAACAAACTAGTGATATAGAAGATAAGCTGACAGAAAGGAAGGAAGCTGAGGAAGATAGGGGATAGGCAGCTAGTAGCCCATGAGAACAGACTTAGGTCAATAACGCCATGAAACATTCCAATGTCAGAATTATTGGGATCCCTGAGGGGGCGGAGAGAGAGGACTAGAAGGTATATTTGAGCCAATCATAGCTTAGAAATTCCCTAATCTGGGGAAGGAAACAAGCATTCGTGTCCAAGAGGCAGAGAGGACCCATCCCAAAATCAATAAAAACAGATCAACACCCCAACATATAATAGTGAAGTTTGCAAATCTTAGAGCCAAGGAAGCTACCCTAAGAGCAGCTAGGGGGAAGAGATTTCTTACCTATGGAGGGAGGAACATCAGAATAACATCAGACCTATCCAGAGAGACCTGGCAAGCCAGAAAGGGCTGACAAGACATATTCAGTGTACTAAATGAGAAGAACATGCAGCCAAGAATACTGTATCCAGCCAGGCTGTCATTCAGAATGGACGGAGAGAGAAAGAGCTTACAGGACCAGCAGAAACTGAAGGAATATGTGACCACCAAGAGAGCCCTGAAAGAAATATTAAGGAGGATTCTATAAAAGAAGAAAGACTCCAAGACTAATATAGACCAGAAATTTACAGACAATCTACAGAAATAGGGACTTTACAGGCAATATGATGGCACTAAAATTGTATCTTTCAATAGCTACTCTCAACATGAACAGGCTGAATGCTCCCATCAAAAGGCACAAAGTTTCAGATTGGATAAAAAAAAGCAGAACCCATCCATATGCTGTCTATAAGAGACTCATTTTGAACCTAAAGACACCTCTAGATTGAAAGTGAGAGGGTGGTCGGGGTGCCTGGGTGGCTCAGTCGTTAAGTGTCAGCCCTGCCTTCAGCTCAGGGCGTGATCCTGGCATCCTGGGATTGAGCCCCACATCAGGCTCCTCTGCTGGGAGCCTGCTTCTTTCTCTCCCACTCCCCCTGTTTGTCTCTCTCTCACTGGTTGTCTCTGTGTCAAATAAATAAATAAAATCTTAAAAAAAAAAAGAAAGTGAGAGGGTGGAGAACCATTCATCATGCCGACGGACTTCAAAAGAAAGGTGGGATAGCAATTCTCATATCAGACAAATCAGATTTTAAACCAAAGACTGTAGTAAGAGATGTAGAGAGACACTATATCATACTCAAAGGATCTATCCAACAAGAAAATTTAACAATTGTAAATATCTATGCCCCCACCATGGGAGCAGCCAACTACATAAGCCAGCTGCTAATGAAAATAAAGAATCATATTGATAATAGTACATTAATAGTAGGAGACTTTAACACTCCACTCATAGCAATAGATAGATCATTTAAGCAGATCAAAAAAGAAACAAGAGCTTTGAAAGACACACTGGACCAGATGGACTTCGTAGGTATATATAGAACATTCCACCCTAAAATGACAGAATACTCATTCTTCTCGAGTGCACATGGAACTTTCTCCAGAATAGACCACATACTGGGTCACAAATCAGGTGTCAACCGATACCAACAGACTGAGATTATTCCCTGAATATTTTCAGACCACAATGCACTGAAATTGGAACCACAAGGAAGCCGCAAGGAAAACCATAAGGGAAAATTTGGAAGGAATGCAAACACTTGGAGGTTAAAAGGCATCCTGCTAAAGAATGAATGGGTCAATCGGGAATTTAAAGCGGAACTTAAACAATTCATGCAAACCAATGAAAATGAAAACACATCAGTTTAGAACCTTTGGGATACTGCAAAGGCAGTCCTTAGAGGGAAGTACATAGCCATCCAAACCTTTCTCAAAAAATTAGAAAAACCCAAATGCACAAGCTAACTTTATACCTAAAGGATCTGGAGAAAGAACAGCAAATAAAGCCTAAACCAAGCAGGAGAAGAGAAATAATAAGGATTAGAGCAGAAATCAATGAAACAGAAACTAGAAGAAAAGTAGAACAGATCAACAAAACTAGAAGCTGGTTCTTTGAAAGAATTAAAAAGATTGATAAACCTCTGGCCAGACTTATGCCAAAAGAAAGAGAGAGAAAAAGAGAGAGAGAGAGGGGACCCAAATTAATAAAACCATGAATGAAAGGGGAGAAATCATGACGAATACCAAGGAAATAGAGACAATTATTAGAACTTATTACCAGCAGCCATATGCCAACAAACTAGGCAATCTGGAAGAAATGGATGCATTCCTGGACACTTATAAACTACCAAGACCAAAACAGGAAGAAACAGACAATCTGAGCATACCAATAACCAGCAAGGAAATTGAAGCAGTAATAAAAAACCTCCCCAAAAACAAGAGTCCAGGGCCAAATGGCTTCCCAGGGGAATTCTACCAAACATTTGAAGAAGAAATCATACCTATTCTAGTGAAGCTATTCCAAAAAAATAGAAATGGAAGTAAAACTTACAAACTTGTTCTATAAGGTCAGAATTACCTTGATCCCAAAATCAGACAAAGACCCCATCAAACAGGAGAATTACAGACCGATATCCCTGATGAATATGGATGCCAAAATACTCAACAAGGTCCTAGCCAATAGGATCCAACAGTACATTAAAAGGATTATTCACCACAATCAGGTGGGATTTATTCCTGGGATGCAAGGGCAGCTCAACATTCAGAAATCAATCAATGTGCTAGATCACATTAACAAAAGAGGAGACAAGAACCATAAGATTCTCTCAATTGATGCAGAAAAGGCTTTGACAAAATATATCATCCTTTCCTGATTAAAATTCTTCAAAATATAGGGATAGCGGGAACATACCTCAATATAATAAAAGCCACCTAAGAAAAGCCCACAGCGAATATCATTCTCAATGGGGCAAAAACAGAGCTTTTCCCTTAAGGTGAGGAACAAGACAGGAATGCCTACTCCACCACTTTTGTTCAACATAGTACTAGAAGTCTTAGCCTCAGCAATAGGCTGAGAAATGAAAGAAATAAAAGACATTCCACTTGGCAAAGAAGAAGTCAAACTCTCCTTCCTCACAGATGACATGATACTTCATGTGGAAAACCCAAAAGACTCCACCCCCAAATTATTAGAACTCATACAGCAATTCAGCAACATAGCAGGATACAAAATCAATGCACAGGTATCAATGACATTTCTATACACTAACAATGTGACTGAAGAAAGAGAAATTAAGGAATTGATTCCATTTTCAATAGCACCAAAAACCTTAAGATACCTTGGAATAAACCTAACCAAACAGGTAAAGGATCTATGTTCTAGAAACTACAGAACACTTGTGAAAGACATGGAAGACCACACAAAGAGAAGGAAAAACATTCCATGCTCATGGACTGGAAGAATAAACATTATTAAAACATCTATGCTGCCCAGAGCAAACTACACTTTCAATGCAATCCCTATCAAAATACCATCAACATTTTTCACAGAGCTGGAACAAATAATCCTAAAATTTGTATGGAACCAGAAAAGACCCAAAATCGCCAAGGGAATGTTGAAATAGAAAACCAAAGCTGGGGGCGTCACAATGCCTGACTTTAAGCTATACTACAAAGCCGTGATCATCAAGTCAGCATGGTATTGGCACAAAAACAGACACATAGTTCAATGGAATAGAACAGAGAACCCAGAAATGGACCCTCAATTCTATGGTCAACTAATCTTCAACAAATCGGGAAAGAATAACCAATGGAAAAAAGACAGTCTCTTCAACAAATGGTGCTGGAAAAATTGGACAGCCACATGTAGAAGAATGGAACTGGAACATTCTCTTA
Organism: Ursus maritimus; assembly: GCF_017311325.1. Taxonomy (NCBI): domain Eukaryota; kingdom Metazoa; phylum Chordata; class Mammalia; order Carnivora; family Ursidae; genus Ursus; species Ursus maritimus. The sequence continues at coordinate 57,041,523 of NW_024424453.1, read as the reverse complement.
CACAATACATAAAGATAAACTGAAAATGGATGAAAGACCTCAATGTGAGACAGGAATCCATCAAAATCCTAGAGGAGAACATAGGCAGTAACCTTTTCGACATTGGCCACAGCGACTTCTTTCAAGACATGCCTCTAAAGGCAAGGGAAACAAAAGCAAAAATGAGCTACTGGGACTTCATTAAGATAAAAAGCTTTTGCACAGCAAAGGAAATATTTAACAAAACTAAGACGCCATCCATGGAATGGGAGAAGATATCTGCAAATAACATTATGGATAAAGGGCTGGTATCCGAGATCTATAAAGAACTTCTCAAACTCAACATCCAAAAAACAAATAATCAAGTCAAAAAATGGGCAGAAGACATGAATATACACTTCTCCAAAGAAGACATACAAAAGGTTAGCAGACACATGAAAGAATGTTCAACATCACTAGTCAACAGGGAAATATAAATTAAAACCACAAAGAGATACCACCTTACATAAGTTAGAATGGCAAAAATTAATAAGACAGGAAACAACAAGTGTTGGGAAGGATGTGGAGAAAGTGGAATCCTCTTACATTATTGGTAGGAATGCAAGCTGGTACAGCCACCCTGGAAAATAGTATGCAGGCTCCTCAAAAGATTAAAAATAGAGCTACCCTATGAGCCAGCAATTGCACTACTGGGTATTTACCCCAAAGATACAGACATAGTGAAAAGAAAGGGCACATGTACCCCAGTGTTCATAGCAGCAATGTCCACGATAGCAAAACTGTGGAAGGAGCCGAGATGCCCTTCAACAGATGAATGGATAAAGAAGATGTGGTTCATATATACAATGGAATATTATTCAGCCATCAGAAAGGATGGATACCTACCATTTGCATCGACATGGATGGAACTGGAGGGGATTATGTTAGGTGAAATAAGTCAAGCAGAGAAAGACAATTATCATATGGTATCACTCATATGTGGAACATAAGGAATAGTGAGGAGGACGACATGGGAAGGAAGGGAAAACTGAATGGGAAGAAATCAGAGAGGAAGACAAACCAGGAGAGACTCTGGAATCAGGGCACCAAACCAAATTTACAGAAGGGAGAGGGGTGCGGGGAGGGGGAACTGGGTGATGGGTATTAAGGAGGGCACGCGTTGTGATGAGCACTGGGTGTTATACGCAACTGATGAATCATTGAAAGCTAATGATGTTAAATTAGTTAAAATCAGTTTAAATTAATTAATTAGTTAAAAAAAACTAATGATATATTATATGCTGGCTAATTGAACATAATAAAAATAATAAGAAATAAAAATAAAGCAAAAACAAAACAAAACAAAAACCCCCTGATTTTCAAGCACCAAAAAGAAAAAAATATTCTGGGAAGAAGTCAGCATACTTCTGTGGGCCCTTCTTTTGAAGAAGTAAATTTTTATTTATGACTGACTTTCCATTGAAATGGTCCCTGCAAAAGAGAATCCTATGTTTGTAACTTATACAATTTTTAAAGATAACACTGAAATTGTAAAAATGTAAAATCTCCATGGACCATCCCACACCCTCCCACAAACTCTCCTTTAGGCTCTAGTTTGAGAAAGACTAGTTTTGCCAGAAATTTTAGGCTGAAGTTTCCTGTCACAAGGTGCCGCAAGCTCATTTTTACCAACTATTTTAACCTTTCCATTTCTTGCCACATCTCTTCTTTCTAACAAAGAATGCTTGGCTTACATTTTGCTAATTTCTATTTTTGTATTTTGGTTACTCTTCCTCGCTTAGCAAACTTCACTGGCTATGTTTGTTAAATTGAAGTAAAACTTTTCCGACAAGCTTTTTGATCCTGAAGTCCACAACCTCTGTATTCCATAAACTCTCAGCCCTGAGTAAATACCAGGTATTATATATATGTAATAATTCCATATAAATAATATGTTAATTATATATTCATATGAATATGTATGTATGCTGGTATGTGTGTGTTAGTGTAAAGGTTATCTATTTGCTTTGTTTGTGCATATATTCCATCTTCCCACCTAAACCCAGAGATTCTTGAGGTTTCTCCATTGTTATCCCATTTTATCAAATAAAGTCTGCCTGATGGTTCAAGTAGCCAGAGCTACCATTAGATAGCATGCTGTGTTACCAGTGTGTTCTCTAAATTTTTATTTACCTCATAGCAAACTAATCTTAAGTGCTTCTGCTGGCTTAATTTCATTGTAATTTCTGCTAGATGGATTGACTTACTAGGGAAGTAAGCTTTACTTGTCTTGGTTTGAAGTCATGTTTGCCTGTATGTACAAAGATAAGAGTTTATGCAGATTACAGTAGGGATTTCCCTATCTCAGGTAGCAGCTGAAGCCTGGGCTCTGAAGCTGGACTATCTGGGTTTGAATCCAGCCTCCAATTCTTACTTGTTACATCAGTTTGGGCAAGTTGCTTGATGTCTCTGACATTTTTTATTTAAAAAAAGCGAGGGAGGGGGGGCTTGTACTAATTCTAAACTCATAGGGTTTCCATGAGGATGAATGGAGATAATCGAGGTAAAGCATTTTTGTATGGTTCCTAGGCCAAAGTAAGAACTAGGTTTTCAATAAAAGGTCATACAAATTTTTCTTTAAAGTGAGGTTAACTTTCGGGTGGCTGGGTGGCTCAGTCGGTTAAGCGTCTGCCTTCACCTCAGGTCCTGATCCCAGGGTCCTGGGATGGAGTCCTGCATCTGGCTTCCTGCTCGGCAGGGAGCCTGCTTCTTCCTGTCCCCACTGCCCCCGCCCCCAGCTCATGCTTTCTCTCAAAGAAATAAATACAATCTTAAAAAAAAAAAGTGAGGTTAACTTTCTCCTTCCATTTTACACAACTACCTTTCCTACCTACATGATCACTAAGGTTTACTAGGCCAAATTACCACCCACAATTCAACATCAATTTAAGGTAATTACACACACAAGAATTTATAACAACAAGTTATGTTATGCTTGCATACATTATAACTTACCCCTCAATACCCAAATGGCACCATCTAGGCTTCCACTTTTTAGAAAAATTTCTGCTGCAATATTCACAATTTGACATCTTGGTGCTAGCTTCTCAGGCCCTGTAAGTCCTTTTAAACTTGTAAAATGTATTTTTAATTCATATAGTTTATCTAAGACTTTCCTTCCCTAGAGTAAAAATAAAGAACACTAATTGAGTATCATCCATTTAGAGTATCACAGAGATATAACATCAGTAATTATACAGAAGTCAATTACCCAATTTGAATCATCCTTCTGACAGATGGTTCTCAAGACTCTTTCCTTAAGTCCCCTCCTGCTTAGCCACAGAGACAGACAGGGAAGGGTAGGAAGCAGGGCTTTGCCTCATATTATCCTCACCCTGCTGACCCCCTTTTTCAAGTGTTTTTATACTTGTGCTTCCCCTAAAGATTTCATTTGGAAAAAGGATTTCTTACCCTAATGTGGAAAACTACTAACTACACATTTTTGCGCTTCTGTTGATCATCCTAAGAGCCAAGAGGGAGAGACAGTGAAAATCAAGATACTGTCTTACCAAATTTACATAAAGAATGATAGTGGGGAAAAAAATAAAACTGCTGGCTGAAAATTGTTTTTTTCAACAGACTAATTATTTCACATAGTCTACATAAAGATTATCTCTAGTTTGGACATCAGAAATTAGACATACAGTATTATTTTATATAAGGGGTCAGCAAACTTCTTCTATAATTAGCCAGCAGTAAACACTTAGGTTCTGCAGGTCACATTTGGTCAGCTGCACATTCTTTTTGGTTATTGCTGTTTTTATTTTCTAACTCTTCAAAAGTGTAAAAAACATTCTTAGCTCTTGAGATGTACAAAAACAGGCTGTGGGTCAGACTGGGCCCTTAGTTTGTGGATCCTTGTTTTATATTATATTCCATATTATTTGAGTCAGATGCATATTGTGATGCCAAAGTACTTTTAAGTTGATTATAGAAATGAATGCATTTTTAAGGAGATAGCTCTAGCTTAATTTCAATGGTTTTACTTGTGTTCAAAAGGAATAGATTTCACTAAAAAAATTCATACTGAGTAAAATAAATAAAATATTCATTCCAAATAAGATAGTGAAAATTTTAAATTAAAATACAGGCACAAACTCACCAGCCTCTTAAGAAAATAATAACAAATAAAATTAAAATATACCCTAAAATTTCAGCAAAATCCATCTTTGTCAAAAATAGTTTGTTATGTAGTCCTCAACTTCTCAAGCATTAAATATTCAAGAAATTAATGGTATAATGAACCTTAAGCTAGACTGTGAAACCAGGGACAAGGTAGCTAAATCGTGGAAGGAGCCGAGATGCCCTTCAACAGATGACTGGATTAAGATGTGGTCCATCTATACAATGGAATATTACTCAGCTATCAAAAAGAACGAGTTCTCAACATTTGCTGCAACATGGACGGCACTGGAGGAGATAATGCTAAGCAAAATAAGTCAAGCAGAGAAAGACAATTATCATATGGTTTCTCTCATCTATGGAACATAAGAACTAGGAAGATCGGTAGGGGAAGAAAGGGATAAAGAAAGGGGGGGTAATCAGAAGGGGGAGTGAAGCATGGGAGACTATGGACTCTGAGAAACAAACTGAGGGCTTCAGAGGGGAGGGGGGTGGGGGAATGGGATAGGCTGGTGATGGGTGGTGGGGAGGGCACGTATTGCATGGTGCACTGGGTGTTTATGCAACTAATGAATCATCGAACTTTACATCAAAAACCAGGGATGTACTGTATGGTGAATAACATAATAAAAAAATATTTAAAAAAATAAAAAATAAAAAAAACTTTGATCCCCCCCCCCAAAAAAAGGTATATTCTGCCCATCCCAGGCCCACCACACAGTGAATGCTAACCTCTTAAGGACCTTGGAAACTGGAGACCTTATGTACAAGGATTCTACTGTTGTTTTTATTTTTTTTTAATTGAAAAAATCCATGAATTTGTATATGTATGAATGACCATGTACTTAAATGTCATTGAACATATTCAGTTATAAAATAACCTTTTTATAAGAAGAAGGAAGTAACAAAAGATACGTTACAATAGCTGATTCAGTATTGACCACACTCTCAACTGCTCCATTCATCCCTCAGCACTTCCTTTCTATTTTAGATTTTCCTGTCCTCTACTTTATTTCACTTTATTGAATCTAAAACCACCTGCCACTCCAGGGAAACCGAAAGAATGGTACTTCGGTATGGTTCAGAATAACTAGACCACTTCTATGGTGAGCTAAACCTCAAAGGTAGATATCAAGATATTTGGTATATAGTGTTCCAGAGCATTCTAGGAGGTGATTTTTAAGTTCTGTTAATTGTGAGTTCATCTTAAAAAAGGTGTCTGGACTTTTGCAAAATTATGTTAATTTTGTCAATACTTAAGAGGTAGCAAAATTCTGTATTGAAAGTTGCTTCAAATAAATATGATACTTAGCATACTTCGGATACATCTTCAGGGTAGCTGATCTCATGCTACTGCCTTTCCACATTTGCCTAATACCCTACCTAATAATTCACTTACTAGTCTGGGACTCATTTTGCCACTTATAACAATTATTAGCAAATTTCTAATTTGCAGAATTAACTATATTCTTTCAAAAAATTTAACACTCTCTGTACCAAGCCCAAACAAAAATTTAATGACATACCTTGGACCACTGTAATAGCTTGTGATAGAAGTACATAGCACTGATTCCAATTCTTCCCAGCAAAGTTTTATCTACTTCACTATTTTGTGGATCTTTGCTAACTGCAACACAAAGTAGGCATATGGAAAAAAGTGAAAAAGTCATTTAAAATGGCAGCAAAGGCAAATTAATATGAAATTATTGATACTAGAACAAAGACCAGGTGTTGGCAAACCACAGCCTATAGGACAAATCTGGCCTGTAGCCTGTTTTTGTATAGTTTGTGAGCCAAGAATGGTTCCCCTGTTTTTAAAGGGTTATTTGAAAGGAAAAGAAAACTATGTGATTGTGTGATCATATGTGATTGTGTGAAGCCTAAAAGATTTACTCATGGCCCTTTGCAGAAAAGGTCTGCCGACCTCTGATAAGAAACAGCAGTGAAGAGCTTATGCCAAAAAAAAAAAAAAAAAGTCTCAAAAACATATGAATTTTGTTGACTTGTAGTAGTGAAGGTAGTTAACAACCTAAATGATTCAAAAATTCAAGTCCTCCAGTATAATTTGTTAGCAATAGTTTTACCTGAATGAAAAGACAAATAAGAATATGAAAACTGAGGTATTAAAACACCAATTCTTGACCTTATATCATTATAATCTAACATAATAAAAAGATAAAAGATTTATAAAGAGAAGGAGAAGTCTCTGAAATCTGCAATATTAACTTATCCCCAACATGGAAAATAGTAAGAGCTTTTCATTCCTGTTAAAACACTGCACCACCCTAGTATACACAATACTGAGACCCAGTGACATTTTACCTGTTTCAGCAAATTCACAAAATGGAACACCTGGCCTCTCTTCTTTACAGGTTTTTGTTAGTGTTTCAGCAATACAAGCACAAAATCTCTGGAAATCTGCAAAGTTTTCACAGCCCATTTTTATGTTAATGTATAAATTTCCCAGTTTGGTCCAGTCACCTTTTTCTTTACAATGCTATCAGAATTATTAGAAATGAAGCAAGAAAAAAGAAAGAAAGCCATTACTTATAAAAACATATAATGGAATAGGCACATGTAGGCATTAGATATACAGAAATTATTAACACAATCTCTGTAGATCTTATAAACTTACTGACAGTGTTATACCATCAATACTTGCTATTGTACAATTTGTGTTTCTGACTATAAGTCCCAGATGGCAATATACATTTGTTTTAATAATCTTTTCCTAATGTACTGAATGATATCACCCCCAAACCTGAACTAGACAGTGGAGATAGATTTTATGGAAAACAGATGATTAGCTATATGATTTGAGCTGTCTCTACAGAAATACAGTATTTTACTACCCATTTATAATTTGGGGGCCCAAATATCATTTTGGGCATTACATTTCTTCTATGAAAGGGACTACAGAGTAAATTTCAGTAAACTTACCATCTTCTCATTATTCTCTATTATAAACAAAGAAATAGTTTTCTACACCAACAAAAAATTATTTCAAGGATATAAATACTAATTAAGACTAGACCAACAATTACTATATGAGTACAAAAATGATCTTAAAAACTAAACAGTAGAATCATCCTGAAAGTTCTCTATTTCTTATACTCCAAATGCCTGGAGAGGGCATACTGACCTTGGCTTTCTGCTATCATTTCACATACTGCAGCCATCCGTGGATTATGACAAGAAAGCCAACTTTCTTGTGCACCGAGTCTGTCCAGTGACAAGAATTAAAGGCTAATAAGCCTTAGATTATTATACCTTAATCTGTTAATTTTGAAATTGAACAATTATTTCTAGAATAGTCCATAACTCTAGAAATTGTTTGCATTTCAAAGTATTAAAAAATATTAGACTTCTTTTCCTTGAGCATTTAAAAATCTTTTCCCACTATTCAAAGTTTCTTTGCTGTTATTGGTTCTCAGAGATCCTAGCAATTTATTTAAAAAAAATAAGTGTCCTACCTCTATTTCATTCAAGGCTGAATCTAAATCACATTTCCAGTTCTTTTTAAATGGCCTCATCCGTAACCTTTAACAATAGAAAAGGATTAATTATGTTCACCCTCCAAAAGTCACTATTGCCTCTAATCCACTTGTTCTGTAGTTTATACCTAAGAGACTAGAAAAAAAACATGTAGTAATATACTATAAAAATTCTTAAGAGCTGAAGAAAATAGCAAATGCATACACAACTACTTCACACTATTTCCTCCCAAACCATAGGCAACAAGAAGGAAAAAGCAAATTCTACATGAAACAGTACCTTCAGCCTTTAAGGTAACTTTAAGACAGAGAGTGCCAAAGCTTCAAAATTATTGTGAATAAAGACAGAAAAAACATTAACACCAGCACTTGATCCTTCCTGCTTCCACTCTAACCCTGCTGATCTAACAAGGATTTGTGATAAGCAGAAACAGACCAAAACACAATACAAAAAAACCTGTGGAAAACTGAACAGGCAGGACCTAACATTGATTAAAAATATACTACTACAAAGACTAAGTCCACACTAAGTTTGAAAATGCCAAAAAAAAAAAAAAAATCTGAGTGGATTCAAACACAAACCACACAGAAGGAACTTAAAAGTTCGTGTGACTTAAAGAACACAATCTATAAAATGCATAGATTCTGGGAAAGAAAAAAGACAAAAATGAGAAGCAGCCGCCTTTGGCCACCGGGAAGAGAAAAAGGAGAAAGAAGAGGGTGCCATTAAACTAACAGTACTGTATAGCAGCCAACTGTGGGGTCGATTTTGATAATTAGTCCCAACGCTCTCTATATGATTCCAGAGCATTAAAAGGGAAGGACAACTTCCTTAATTCCTTTCATGAATCAAGCATAAATAACACTGATAAAGACAGAACAAAGAAAGAAAAGTATAAAACAATGTTACTTATAATGGTGACGCACAAAGCTAGATAAAATATTAACAAGCAAATCAGTTTTTCAAATTGAAGAGTTATGGGGATGATGGTGGTGATGGTTGCACAACAATATGAATGTATTTAATACCACCAAACTGTACACTTAAAAATGGTTAAGATGATAAGTTTTATATTAAGTGTACTTTACCACAAAATTATAAAATTTTGACAAACAGAATCCAAGACCACCTTAAGAAAATGACACACCAGGACAAAGTGGTATTTACTTCACAAATATAAGGTAACTTCAATATTAAAATCCATCAGTATTATATATCATATTAATAAATCTAAGAGAAAAAATCATGATTATTTCCATAGATATTAAAAAGGCTTTGATAAAATTCAACACCAATTCACTCACAAATATAGGAACGGAGAGATACTTCCTTAAAGTGATTAAATATATATATCACAGTCCTAAGGCCATGACTGTATTTAATGAGAAAATTCTAGAGATATTTCCACTAAGATCAGGAACAATGAAAGGATGTCCACTATACCCATTATTATTCAATACTGTACTAGAGGTATGAGCCAAGGCAATTAGATGAGACAAATTACTTACAGGAGTAATAATGGTAAAGAAGTAAAACAATCTCTACTCACAAATGATATGATAGTATACCTAGAAATGCCCACAGATTCAAAGACGAAACTAACTCAAACAATAAAGACTTTAGAGTAAATTAACAGAATATAAAATTTACAAACAAAAATGCCCCTTATATATACAAAAAATAAAGAAATACAGCACATAATGATACAGAAAAATCCATTTACAATAGCAACGAAGATTAAATACTTATAGGAGGAAAATTCTAAAACACTTCTAAAAGACACATAAGTTTAAATATAAAAACATTTCATGTTCTTTAATAGAATTCAGTATTAAAAAGATGTTAGTTCTTACTAAGTTAATTCACAGATTTAATGTAATTCCAGTAAAAATACCAACAAGCTACTATATGAGGTTAGGAAGTTGATACTAAAGTTCATGTGGTAAAAACATATATGCAAGAAGAGCAAGAAAAACTTTGAAAAGTTTTGCAGGTCCCAACAAAATGTTAAAACATAGTACTTACTAAAGCCTCTACAATTAAAATACTATGGAACTGGTGCCAGGGAATACGAAGTCCAGACACAGACCCAAGCACATATGAAATTTAGTATATGATAAAGGTAGCATCTCAAATCACTCAAATTAAATAAATGGTTCTGGGAAAACTGGACAACCACTGGGAAAAAATTAGATCTCCATCTTACACCACACATAAGAATAAACTTCAAATAGATTATGAACCTAAATATAAAAATGAAACCATACAAGCAATAGAAGAAAACATGGGTGAATTTCTCCAAAACCTTGGTGCAGGGAAATTATGACCCAAAATTCAGATGCAATAAAAAGAAACTATGACTCAAAACTCAGGCAATAAAAATAAGATTGATAATTTAGGTTGAATAAAAATAAAAGTTTTTTGCATGGCAAAACAACTGACAAACTGGAAAAAATATTTGTAATATATAGCACAAAGGTCTAATACAATATATTAAGAACTCTTGACACTTTAGGAACAAAGAACCAGAATCCAATAGAAAAATGGGAAAAGACCTCAGCAGACAATTCACAGCAAAGAGTATAAAAATGGCCCTCAAATATATGAAAAGAAAATGTTCAAACTCATAATAAAAGAAAAGCAAATTAGAACAACACTGAAACACCATTTGTTACCTAACAGATTAGAAAAGATTAAAAATTATGCAACATACTATGTTAGTAAAGCTGTGCTGAATAGACTCTTCTGGTTTTATATATACATATATGTATGTATATATATATATGTATATATATATATATATACACATACACACACGTGTATACATACATGCACATATACCAAAATGCATATACAAACACACACATATACCAAACATAACATACATATACATACCATATATACAAATTGGTACAGCCCTCTCAGAGGGAAATTTGACAGTATCTATGTACTTACCTTCAAAAAATTTATTTTGAAATAAATTATAAACTCACAGGAATTTTCAAAATAGTACACAGTCCTGGTACCCTTCACTCAGCTTCTTCCAATGATGATTTCTTATATAATTGTAGAACAACATAAAAACTAGGAAACTGACATTGTTACAATACTGTTAATTAGACTACAGATATTACTCAGTTTTCACCACCTTTCACATGCATTCATCTGTTTGTGTGTGTGTACTTCTTTGCAATTTTATCCCATGTATAGATTTATGTAACCGTCACCACAATACAGATATAGAACTACTCCATCACCGCAAAGGAATTTCCTCATACTATCCATTTGTACTCATCCCCCAAGCCCTGTCCCCTGGTGTGCCCTGTCAACCAACAATTGGTTCTCCATATCTATAGCTCTGTCATTTTAAGAATGTTATATAAATGAAACCATATAGCCTGTGGCCTTTAAGATCGGCTTTTTAAATTCAACGCAATGAGATCAATTCATTTCATGTTTCAATAGTTTGTTAATTTTTACTGCTAAGTAGTTTCCTTGGTATGGATATACCACAATTGAACTGTTCATTCACCTGTTGAAGAACGTCTGTCCCCCGCCCCCCAGTTTTTGGCTATTACAATTAAAGCTGCTATGAATATCTGTACCCAAGTTTTTGAGTACAAGTTTTCATTTGATTAGAATAAATGCCTAGTAGTTCAATAGCTGTACTTGATTTTTATATGTCTGGTTTTTAAAGAAACTGCTAAGCTATTTTCCAGAATGGCTATACAATTTTACATTCCCATCAATAACATATGAGACACTTTTCCACATCCTTGCTAGCATTGGTATTGATACTTTTTTCTCCAGTTACACTGAAGCATGTTGACAAATAAAAATTGTATATATTTAATATACATGTTTTATTAGATGTATACATTGTGAAATCATTGTCACTATAGAGATAATGTATCTATCACATCACCTAATTTGTGTGTGTGTGTGTGTGTGTGTGTGTGTGTAGAGAACACAAGATCTACTCTCAGCAAATTTCAAGTACACAATACCTTATTATTAACTATAGTCCTCATGTGGTAAAATAGGTCTCCAGAACATAATAATCTTATAACTCCAAGTTTGTACCCTTTGGCTAACATCTCATTTGCCCCACTCCCCACTATTCTAATTTGTTGCTGAGTTAGACTTTTTTAGTTTCCACATGTAAGTGAGATCATGCAGATTTGTCTTTCTCTTTCATTTAGCATAATATACTTCAAGTTAATCCATGTTGTCATAGATGGCAGGATAATCTTCTTTTTAAAGACGAATAATATATACTCCATTGTATATATACACCACATCCTACTTTGTTCTTTTTACTCAAGATTGCTTTAGTGATTCAGGTTATGTTGTAGTTCCATATGCATTTTAAAATTGTTTTTTCTACTTCTGTAAAAAATGTTAATAGAACTTTGATAGGAATTGAGTTGAATCTACAATTAGTTTTGGGTAGCATGGACATTTTCACAATATTAATTCTTCCAACCTATGAACACAGAATAGCCTTTCATTTACTTTTTTGATTTCTTTTGCCAATGTTTTATGGTTTTCAATGTATATTTTATCTCCTCAGTAAATTTATTTCTTAAGTATTTGTTTTTTGATGTTATTGTAAAAGAGCTTTTTTTTCCTGATCTCTTTTTTTTTAATACTTCATTGTTAGTATATAGAGATGCAAGTGATCAATTTTTTTATTTTTTAATTTTTACTTTATTTTTAAGCTTTTATTTAAATTCCAGTTAACTTACACTGTAATATTAGTTTCAGGTGTATAATTTAGTGATTCAACACTTCCACAAACACCTGGTGCTCATCACAACAAATGATCCTTAATCCCCATCACCTATTTAACCCATCCTCTCTTCTACCTCTCCTCTAGTAGCCATCAGTTTATTCTCTATAGTTAAGAGTCTGTTTCTTGGTATCTCTCTCTCTCTTTTTGTCCTATGCTCATTTGTTTGTTTCTTAAATTCTACATGAGTGAAATCATGGTATTTGTCTTTCTCTGATTTATTTCGCTTAGCATAATACATTCCAGCTCCATCCACATTGTTGCAAATGGTGAGATTTCATTCTTTTTGATGTCTGAGTAATATTCCTGTGTGTGTGTGTGTGTGTGTGTGTGTATACATACCACATCTTCTTTATTCATTCATCAGTCGATGGACATTTGTGCTCTTTCCATAACTTGGCTATTGTTGATAATGCTGCTATAAACATCAAGGTGCATGTATCCTTTCAAAATAGTATTTTTGTATCCTTTGTGTTAATACTAAGTAGGGCAATTGCTGGATCCTAGGGCAGTTCTATTTTAAACTTTTTGAGGAAACTCCAAACGGTTTTTCAGAGTGGCTGCACCAGTTTGCACTCCCACCAACAGTTCAAGAGCCCCTTTCTCTGCGTCCTCACCAACACTTATTGTTTCTTGTGTTGTTAATTTTAGCCATTCTGACAGGTGTGAGGTGGTATCTCATTGTAATTTTGATTTGCATTTCCCAGATGGTAAGTGACGTTGAGCATTTTTTCATGTGTCTGTTGGCCATTTGTATATCCTTTGGAAAAATGTCTATTCGTGTCTTCTGCCCATTTCTTAACTGGATTATTTGTTTTTGGAGTCTCGAGTTTGATAAATTCTTTATAGATTCTGGATACTAACCCTTTATCAGATGTCATTTGCAAATATCTTCTCCCATTCCATAGGTTGCCTTTCAGTTTTGTTGATTGTTTCCTTCATTGTACAGAAGCTTTTAATCTTAATGAGGGCCCAATACTTCATGTTTGCTTATGTTTCCCTTGCCTCAGGAGACGTATCTAGTAAGAAGTTGCTATGACCAATGCCAAAGAGGTTATTGCCTGTGTTCTCCTCCAAGATTTTAATGATTTCCTGTCTCACTTTAATTTAATTTAATTTTTATTTGAGAGAGAGAGAGCACAAGCAAAGGGGGAAGGGGCAGAGGGAGAGGGAGAAGCAGTCTCCCTACTGTGCAGGGAGCCCAACACGGGGCTCGATCCCAGAACCCTGAGATCATGACCTGAGCTGAAAAGCAGGCGCTTAACAGACAGCCATCCAGGCATCCCTCCTCTCTCACATTTAGGTCTTTCACCCATGTTTTTTTTTTTTTTTAACCGAGATCCCAACTCTGCCTTTTATTATTATTTTTTATTATGTGCAGTTTATTTTTGTGTATGGTTTTAAGGAAGTGGTCCAATTTCATTTACTTTTGTGTGTTGCTGTACAGTGTTCCCAACACTTGTTGAAGAGTCTGTTATTTTCCATTGGATATTCTTTCCTGCTTTGTCAAAGATTAATTGAAGATATAATGTGGGTCCATTTCTGGGGTTTCTGTTCCGTTCCATTGATCTATGTGTCTATTTTTGTGCCAGTACGACACCGTCTTGATGATTACAGCTTTGTAATATTACTTGAAGGCTGGAATTGTGATGCCTCCTGCTTTTCTTTTCTTTTTCCAGGTTGCTTTCACTATTTGGGATATTTTGTGGTTCCATACAAATTTTAGGATTGTTCTAGCTCTGTGAAAAATGCTGTTGATATTTTGATATGGATTGCATTAAATGTGTAGATTGCTTTGGGTGGTATAGACAGTTTAACAATATTTGTTCTTCCAATCTCTGAGCATGGAATGTCTTTTCATTTCCTGTGTCCTCTTCCATTTCTTTCATCAGTGTTTTATAGTTTTAGAGTACAGGCCTTTCCCCTCTTTGCTTAGGTTTATGTCTAGCTTATCTTATGGTTTTTACTGCAATTGTAAATGGGATTGATCCTTTGATTTCTCTTTCTGCTGCTTCATTATTGGTGTATAGAAATATGACAGATTACTATACATTGATTTTGTATCCTGTGACTTTACTGAATTCACGTATCAGTTCTAGGAATTTTTCGTTGGAGTCTTTTGGGTTTTCTACATACAGGATCATGTCATCTGCAAACGGCTAATGTTTGACTTCTTCCTTGCCAATTTGAATGTCTTTTATTTCTTTTTGTTTTCTGATTGCTGTGGCTAGGACTTCCAATACTATGTTAAATAACAGTGGTGAGAGTGGACATCACTGACTTTTTCCTGACAGTAGAGGAATAGCTCTGTTTTTCCCCATTGAGGATGATATTAGGTGTGGGTTTTTTGTGATATAACCTTTATTATGTTGAGGTACATTCTTTGTAACCCCACTTTGTGGAGGGTTTTTATCACAAATGGATGTTGTACTTTGTCAAATGCTTTTTCAAGATGCAACTGATTTTTGTATGTCAATATTGTATCCTGCAACTTTATTAAAAATACTTCATTTATTAGTTCTAACAGGTTTTGGTTGAGTCTTTAAGGTTTTCTGTATGTAGGATCATGTTATCTGCAAACGGAGACTATTTTAATTCTTTCTTTCTAATTTGAATGTCTCATTTCTTTTTCTCACCTAATTGCTCTGGCTAGGACTTCTAGCATTACGCTGAACAGAAGGGGTGACAGTAGGCATCATTTCCTTGTTCCTGACCTCAGAGGAAATATATCAGCTTTTTTACTGTTAAGTATGATGTCAACTATGGGTTTGTCATATATGGCCATTATTATAGTGAAGTACATTCTTTGTATACCTAATGTGTTGAGAGTTTTTATCACAAAAGGATGTTAAATTTTGTCAAATGCTTTATCTGCATCTATTGAATCATTTGATATCTATCCTTTCTGTTAATGTGCTAATATCATATTTATTGTTTTGCACATGTTAAAACCGTTATTGTATCCCAGGGATATTTGGTTTACTAATATTTTGTTGAGAATTTTTGTATCTATGTTCATCAGGAATACCGTACTATGATTTTCAATTTTTGTAGTATCCTTGTTGGACTTTGGTATCAGAGCAGTGCTGGACTTGTAAAGAAGTCTGGAAGTGTCCCCTCATCTTCAATTTTTTGGAAGGCTTTGAGAAGAATTTGTATTAATTCTTCCTTAACTGTTTGGTAAAATTTATCAGTGAAGCCATCTATTCCTGGGCTTTTCTTTATGGGGAGTTGCTTTTTTTAAAAAATTTTGTTTTGTGTTGTTTTATTTTACTGATTCAGTCTCCTTAGTCAATACTGGTCTGTTCAATTTTTCCATTTTTTCATGATTCAGACTTGGTAGGTTGTATATTTCTAGGAATTTATTCAATTCTTCTGGATTGTCCAATTATTTGGTGTGTAATTGTTCATAGTAGTCTTCTAAGAGCTTTTGTATTTCTGTGCTGTCAGTTGTAATGTCTCCTCTTTCATTTCTGATTTATGTGAGCCCTCTTTTTTCCTTAGTGTAGTTAAAGGTTTGTCAATGTTATCTTTTCAAAAAACCAACCAACCAGTTTTGCTTTCTTTTCTGTTGTTTCTCTAGTCTCTATTTCTGCTCTAATCTTTATTTCCTTCCTTCTATTAACCCTAACTCAGTTTGTTCTTCTTTTTTCTAGTTCCTTGAGGTGTACATACAGTTAGGTTTGAGATCCCCCTTTTTTCTTAATGTAGGCATTTATCACTATAAATGTCTTAGAACTGCTTTTGCTGTATCCCATAGATTTTGGTATGTTGTGTTTCCATTTTTATTTGTCCAAGATTTCCTTTTACTTCTCTTTTGATTTCTTCTTTGACTCACTAGTTGTTCAGGAGTATGTTGTTTAATTTCCACATATTTGTGTATTTTCCAGTTTTCCTCCTGTTATTGATTTCTAGTTTCATATTGATCAAGAAAGATACTTGATTCCATATTCTTAAATTTTTTGACTTGTTTTGTGAACTAACATATGATCTAGTCTGAGAATGCTCTGAGTGTGCATGAGAAAAAATATATTCTGTTCTGTTGGATGGAATAGTTTTGTATATGTGTGTTAGATCCATTCACACGTTTCTTTACTGATTTTCTGCGGGATGATATATGCATTGTTGGAAGTGGGTATTTTTATTACACTGGTTTCTATTTCTCCCATCAGATCTGTTAAGATTTGCTTTGATATTGATATTTGATATTTCATATTAAGCTGCTCTGATATTGGGTACACATATATATTTACAATTATTGTATATATATAATTATATAAATATATATATTTACAATTGTTATATCCTCTTGATGAACTGACTCCTTCACATTATATAATGACCATGTCTCTTGTTAAAGTGTAGTTTTTCTGATAAAACTATAGCCTGCCCTCTTTTGGCTTCCATTTGCATGGAATAGCTTTTTTCATCCCTTCACTTTCAGCATAAGTGTGTCTTTATGGCTGAAGTTAAGTCTCTTGAAGGCAGCATATAGCTGGGTCTTATATTTTAATCCATTCACACACTCTTCTAATTAGAGAATTTAATCTAGTCACATTAAAGTAATATTGATAGGCAAGGACTCAGTACTGACATTCTGTTAAATTGTTTTCATTTTGTAGTTCCTTTGCTCCTTTTTTGCTATCTTCTTTGGTAATTTGATTTTATAGTGTCTCCAACTAAAGTTATAGATTTGTCTATTTTATCTGTTCAGTTCTATCAGTTTTGCTTCATATATTTTGAAGCTCTGTTGTCTTCTGCATATACATTTAGGATTGCTAAGTATCCTTGGTGTATTGACCATTTTATCATTATACAGTGTTCCCCTTTGGTAGTTTTCTTTGCTCTGAAGTGTATCCTATCTGATATTTATATAGCCATTCACATTCTTTTTAAAATTAACATTTGCATGGTATATTGCTTTCCATCCTTTGACTTTCAACCTACCTATATCTATAATGGAAGTGAATTTCTTGTAGATAGCAAATAGTTGGATCATGCGTTCATATCTACTTTGCCAATCACTGCCCTTTAATTATAATTAGAACATTTACATTTGAAGTGATTACTGATATGCTAGAACTTAAGTCTGCCATTTTATTATCTGTTCTCTGTTTCCCCTTCCTGACCTTCCTTTGGGGTTACTTTGGATATTTTTAGAATTATATTTTGGTTAGCTATAGCTTTTTGAGTACTTTGTATAATTGTTTAGTGGTTGCTCTAATGCACTGATCTTTTGACCAAGTAATCCCAATTATAGAAATGTATCTTAAAAATATACTTCCAACAATACAAAAATACATATATCCAAGGTTATTCACTGCAGCATTATTTTTACGGCCAAATATTGGAGACAACTTAAATACCCATACGTTGATTGAATAACTTATAGTATATCCACACAATGAAGTACTTTGCAGTTATAAAAAAAGAATGACAACAGATGAATGGATAAAGAAGATGTGGTCCATATATACAGTGGAATATTACTCAGCTATCAGAAAGGATGATTACCCAACATTCTCATCAACATGGATGGAACTGGAGGAGATTGTGCTAAATGAAATAAGTCAAGCAGAGAAAGACAATTATCATATGGTTTCACTTATTTGTGGAACATAAGGGATAGCAGGGAGATCGTTAGGAGAAGGAAGGGAAAAATGAAGGGGGAGAAAATAGAAGGGGAGATGAACCATGAGAGACTATGGACTCCAGAAAACAAACTGAGGGTTTTAGAAGAGAGGTGGGTGGGGGATGGGCTAGCCCGGTGAACGGTATTAAGGAGGGTACATATTGCATAGAGCACTGGGTGTTATGTTTTAATGAAAAAAGCAAAGTTGAAAATAATATTTATTGACTGATATACTTTATGTAAGAAAGAAGTAAATATATATGTGTGTATGCATGTATGTATATATGTATATCTCTGTGTGTGTGTGTGTGTGTGTGTGTGTATTTGCTCATTGAGAGTGGTAAACTAGAAACTAAAAGACTGGCTACCTCCAGTAGTTGGAAAAGAAGTAAAAAGTGGAGGGAATGGAAATGGGACAGTAGGGATAAGAAGGATGACACTTCTCATTGCATATGTTTTAGTATTGCTTTGACTCTTAGAACAGTAATGTTTCATATACCTCCCTAAATAAATAATTAAAAGCAGGATTTGGAAGAATTCAAAATATAAAGGAAACAGTAATGAATAAACCTAACCACACTGAATAGGAGTGGGGAAAAGAAAAGAACTAACCTAAGTAACTTAGGAAATACTATTTTGGCTGAATACTGTAAGGCTAAAGAAGAAAATACCTTTATACTAATACTATACTCTAAATTTTTTTCACAGGGGTATGGGTTAGCAGTTCTGACACCACTTTTGGATAGTGGGATAGATAAATGAATAAACATGTAGGTAATGAAAGTCATATTTCTTGCTGTCAGAGAAAGAATTTATAAATTTAAAAAAGGGAAGGCTAAAATGACCCTGTGGTGTTGGATTAGAATCGAGCTGTCAGTATGGACTAATTTTTTAATATACATACAAATACAAAAATATATTTTTGTGTATGTGTGTTTTCTGTATATATATACATTCATATATTTCCTATACGTATTTTTTACTTACATATTTTATATACCTATATAATGCATAAATTTCTTAGCCCTGTGCACTGAGAAGACCTGGCTGCAGTGATGCTCTGGCAGCAATTAGCTCATTTAGATCTTGGTTTTCAAATACCATTCTCCAATTAAAGGAACCAGAACTCCTTGGAGAAGCTCCGTGGTTGTTCCCAATGTTGGGGTGGTGTAAAGAGAACATGAAACTTAAAACAACTCTGTGGCTCCAAAAAATAAGAAAATGGTAGAAAAATTAATAGTACATGAGGAAAGAATGTAGGAACTACCCTGAAGGACTTTCAAAGGTCAAATCTAGAAGAGTCTGAGCAAGAAAATAATAATAGTATTAGATTATATATAACCCATAAGATAAAATAAATACCTGAGTTCATATTGATATAAATGAATAAATAAGTAAATGGAGAAAGGAAAGCTCTTCTTTACTCAAAATTCCAATTAACAAACGTAGAAGAAATAGGGAAAATTCAGAATCACCACTGGGCAAATACCACAGTAGTAACTTGCAGGAAAGATCCCCTGATGAATATTAAAATTAAGGTATAAAGGTTTGAGGAAAAACAGGATAATGTATAAAGTCTCTTGCCCAAAATATCAATTATAAAGGGACAAACAGTAACTTTACAGTGTAGAAAACTGGCAGATAACATTTTTAACTAAGTTATCAAGGTGAACATAATCAGTAATAAGATATGCTGGCAACACGTAACTCCTCCTAGGAGCCGATGAAATGTCCAATTAATTGGATTTTATGACAGCTGATTTCTTGGTTTTAATAACTGTGCTATTACTATGTAGGATGTTAACATGAAAGGAAGATAGGTGAAGGATGCATGGGAAGTCTCTATACTAATTTTTGCAACATTCTGTAAATCTAAAATTGTTTCAAAATAAAAAAATTTTAAAGTCATTAAATGTATGATAAATGTCCTAGATTACAGACACACCTGAATTCTCACTGATATCCTGAATATGTTCGAATTCTTTGTGAATGTGAAAGCCTTTCTAATGAACTACAAACTACCTAATAAAAAAGTATAATCAAAATCAAAGTATGAGTGTTCATTAAAACTTTCCCTACCCAGAAAAGGATAATTATTTCAAAGGGGGTCAGGAAAATTCAAACATAAAATGATAAATACTATTTTTTTTCCTTTTGCATTGAGGTCGGGTCCACATCCCTAAACACAAGCCATATCCCTTAGCTACCCACAGTTATTATCCTAGTCTGTCCTTCACCAAACAGGCCACCAATGTTAATTCCTCTTGAAAATACTAGATAATTCTTTTGAAGTGGGAGCACAGGAAGGAGAAGCAGAGTGTATAAGGATACAGTTTTCAAAATTAGGGGTTGTAAAATAAGCTACAAAAATATTTGTGTGATCATGTCAATTTGAAAATTTGAAAACTAAGGCTGATTTGTGCTGGAGCCTTCCTATACCGAGATCCTTCTCCCAATCATTGCCTGAAGGGTGGAGTTGTATAGCTGTCCTGGACACAAGGGTAGTGCTGCTCCTCTTGCACCTAGAGGTGCACACTTCCCTTGTTTCAAAAGCTACTCCATCTGACGGGAGGAACATCTACTAGCCATTTGAGCTCTCTGTCATAGCTGCCACTGTCCAAAATGCCAACTTGTTAGCATATGGATCAGAAGAAGAATGACTTAATGTTTGGAAGAAAATATCAATGTACTATAGTTATTATAAATGGATTATATCCCTGAGCTCTGTGCTAGACAAATTGCATTTTTTTTCACAAAAAAATATTTCCTAGGTAGTCTCAACAATCTATTTAACCTAAATAGTAGGATAATTTTTATAAACAACCTAAATGTTATAATTAGTTAAAGAAATGAAAAAATTCATAGGACTTGAAAAAGTCAAATATATCTTCAATGCTGGTGCTTCAAGGGAAGCAGGATCACTCAGTAGAATCACTGCAATTCCTTAACTGTGTCCCATGACATCCAGGGCACTAGAGCGAATTCACAGGAACTCCATAGCTTATTTTAAATTTCCAAAGCACCTTCTGTCAAGTACCATCAAATACCTACTATCAACTTGTTTTGATCTAAAAACTTAATAAATAAAGCCATCAATGGACTTCTTTCGGCCTATGGACACTACGAACCAAGAAGTCTGAAAACCTCTGTATCAGAAGATAATGAGAGGTGAGATGACAACAGAAACTGTATGAAGGAGCTTTCTAGGCATTTTTTAAAAAATTTTTTATTATGTTAGTCACCATACAATACATCATTAGTTTTTGATGTAGTGTTCCATGATTCATTGTTTGCGTATAACACCCAGTGCTCAATGCAATACGTGCCCTCCTTAATACCCATCACCGGCCTATCCCAATCCCCCATCCCCTTCCCCTCTGAAGCCCTCAGTTTGTATCATTAGTTTTTGATGCAATGTTCTATGATTCATTATTTGCGTATAACACCCAGTGCACCATGCAATACATGCCCTCCTTAATACCCATCACCTGCCTAGCCCAATCCCCCACACCCCTCCCCTCTGAAGCCCTCAGTTTGTTTCCCAGAGTCCACACTCTCTCATGGTTCATTCCCCCTTCTGTTTACCCCCCCCCTTAATTCTTCCCTTCCTTCTCCTAGTGATCTTCCTATTTCTTATGTTCCATAAATGATTTTTTTCTGGCCCACACACTCAATCCAAAAAAAGTCTTGCTTGGTTTTCATAATCTCCTTCAGTCCTGTCCATGTTGCT
>NW_024424453.1:56932763-57019724 GCF_017311325.1 Ursus maritimus | reverse complement strand
TTTACCCCCTCTTCATTCTTCCCTTCCTTCTCCTAGTGATCTTCCTATTTCTTATGTTCCATAAATGATTGAAAACATATGATAATTGTCTTTCTCTGCTTGACTTATTTCACTTAGCATAATCTCCTTCAGTCCTGTCCATGTTGCTACAAATGTTGTGTAATTGTTCTTTCTGATGGCTGAGTAATATTCCATTGTATAGATGGACCACATCTTCTTAATCCAGTCATCTGATGAAGGGCATCTCGGCTCCTTCCACAGTTTAGCTATTGTGGACAATGCTGCTATGAACATTGAGGTGCATATGGCCCTTCTCTTCACTACGTCTGTATCTTTGGGGTAAATACCCAGTAGTGCAATTGCTGGATCACAGGGTAGCTCAATTTTTAACTTTTAAGGGACCTCCACATTGTTTTCCAAAGGGGCTGTACCAACTTGCATTCCCACCAACAGTGTAAGAGGGCTCCCCTTTCTCCACATCCACTCCAACATTTGTTGTTTCTTGCCTTGTCCATTTTTGCCATTCAAACCGGTGTTAAGTGGTATCTCAAAGTGGCTTTGATTTGAATTTCCCTGATGACTAATGATGTTGAATATTTTTTCATGTGTCTGTTAGCCATTTGTATGTCTTCATTGGAAAAGTGTCTGTTCCTATCTTCTGTCCATTTTTTGATTTGATTATTTGCTTCTCATGTGCTGAGTTTCAGAAGTTCCTTATAGATCTTGCCTTTTATCTGTAGTGTCATTGGCAAATATCTTCTCCCATTCTGAGGGTTGTCTCTTTGTTTTGAGGACTGTTTCCTTTGCTGTGCAGAAACTTTATCTTGATGAAGTCCCAAAAGCTCATTTCTTCTTCTGTTTCCCTTGCCTTTGGAGACGTGTCATGAAAGAAGCTGCTGTGGCCGATGTCAAAGAGGTTACAGCCTATGTTCTCCTCTATGATTTTGATGGATTCCTGTCTCACATTGAGGTCTTTCATCCATTTGGAGTTTGTCTTTGTATATTGTGTGAGAGAGTGGTCAAGTTTCATTCTTTTGTATATAGCTGTCCAATTTTCTGAGCACCATTTATTGAAGAGAGTGGCTTTTTTCCTCCATTGTCAAAGATTAGTTGACCATAAGGTCGAAAGTTCACTTCTGGAGTCTCTATTCTGTTCCATTGGCCCACGTGTATGTTTTTGTGCCAGTACCATGCTGTCTTGATGATCACAACTTTGTAGTACAGCTCGAAATCCGGCATTGTGATGCCCCCAACTTTGTTTTTCTTTTTCAACATTTCCTTGGCAATTTGGGGTCTTTTCTGGTGCCACACAAATTTTAGGATTGTTTGTTCCAGCTCTTTGAAAAATGTCATTGGTATTTTGACTGGGATGGCGTTGAAAGTGTAGGTTGCTCTGGGTAGCATACACATTTTAACTATGTTAATTCTTCCCATCCATGAGCATGGGATGTTTTTCCATCTTTTTGTGTCTTCTTCATCAGTGTTCTGTAGTTTCTAGAGTACAGATCCTTTACCTCTCTGGTAAAGTTTGTTCCGAGATATCTTATGGTTTTTGGTGCTATTGTAAATGGAATCAATTCCCTAATTGCTCTTTCTTCAGTCTCATTGTTTTTGTATAGAAATGCAACTGATTTCTGAGCATTGATTTTTTTATCCTGCCACATTACTGAATTGTTGTAGGAGTTCTAGTAATTTGGGGGTGGAGTGTTTTGGGTTTTCTATATAAAGCATTATGTCATCTGCGAAGAGAGTTTGACTTCCTCTTCGCCAATCTGAATACCTTTTATTCTTTTTTATTGTCTCATTGCTGTTGCTAGGACTTCCAGTACTCTGTTGAACAATAACGGCAAGAGTGGGTATCCTTGTTATGTGCCTAATCTCAAGGGGAAGGCTTTCAGCTTTTCCCCATTGAGAACGATATTCGTTGTGGGCTTTTCATAGATGGTTTTTTAAATTGAGGAATGTACCTCCTATCCCTACACTCTGAAGTGTTTTAATCAGGAAAGGATGCTGTGTTTTGTCAAATGCTTTTTCTGCATCAATTGAAAGGATCATATGGTTCTTGTCTCTTCTAAGTATGATCTATTACACTGATCAATTTGCGAATGTTGAACTGCCCTTGCGTCCCAGGGATGAATTCCACTTGGTCGTGATGGATAATCCTTTTAATATACTGTTGGATCCCATTAGGTAGGATATTGTTGAGAATTTTGGCATCCATATTCATCAGGGAGATCGGTCTGTAATTCTCTTTTTTGATGGGGTCTTTGCCTGGTTTGGGGATCAAGGTAATACTGGTCTCATAGAATGAGTTTGGTAGTTTTCCTTCTGTTTCTATTTTTTGAAACAGCTTCAGGAGAATAGGTATCATTTCTTCTTTGAATGTTTGGTAGAATTCCCCAGGAAATCCATCAGGCCCTGGACTCCTGTTTTTTGGAAGGTTTTTGATCACTAATTCAATCTCTTCATGATTAATCGGTCTGTTTAGATAATCAATTTCCTCCTGTTTCGGTCTTGGTAGTTTATAGGTTTCCAGGAAGGCATCCATTTCTTCCAGGTTGTTTAATTTATTGGCATATAGTTGTTAATAGTTTCTAATGATTGTTTCTATTTCCTTGGTGTTAGTCATGATCTCTCCCCTTTCTTTCATAATTTTATTAATTTGGGTCCTTTCTCTATTCTTTTGAATAAGTCTGGCCAGTGGCTTATCGATCTTACTAATTCTTTCAAAGAACAAGTTTCTAGTTTTGTTGATTTGCTCTACTGTTCTCCTGGTTTCTAATTCATTGATCTCTGCTCTAATCTTAATCAATCGTCTTTTCATCGTGGGTTTGACCTGTTCTTCTGTTCCATCCCCAGGTTCCTAAGGTTAGAATATAAAGACTGCATTTTAGATTTTTTCTAGTCTTTTGAGTGAGTCTTAGATGGCTATGTATTTCTCCCTAAGGACCACCTTTGCAGTGTCCCATAGGTTTTGGACTGATGTGTTTTCGTCTCATTGGTTTCCATAAATTGCTTCATTCTTCAATAATTTCCTGGTTTACCCAATCATTCTTAAGCAGGATGGTTCTTAGTTTCGAGGTCTTTGAGTTTCTTCCAAATTTTTCATTGGGACTGAGTTCCAGTTTCAAAGCATTGTGGTCTGAGAATATGCAGGGAATAATCTCAGTATTTTAGTATTGGTTGAGACCTGTTTTGTATATGGTCTATTCTGGAGAAAGTTCGATGTGCATTCAAAAAGACTGAGTATTCTGTTGTTCTAGGGTGTAGTGTTCTATCTATATCCATGAGGTCTACCTGGTCCAGTATGTCATTCAAAGCTCTTGTTTCTTTGTTGATTTTCTGCTTAGATGATCTGTCTATTGCTGAGAGTGGAGTGTTGAGGTCCCCTACTATTAACGTATTATTATCTATATGTCTTTTTATTCTGGTTAAGAGTTGGCTTGTGTATCTGGTTGCTCCCCTTTTGGGGGCATAGATGTCTATAATTGTTAGATCCTCTTGTTGGATATACCGTTTAAAAATAATATAGTGTTCTTCTGTATCTCTAACTACAGTCTTTAGTTTAAAATCTAATCTGTCTGATATGAGAATTGCTACCCCAGCTTTCTTTTGAGGTCCCTTGGTATGAAATCCTTTCCTTCCATCCTTTCACTTTCAGTCTGAATGTATCTTTAGGTTCAAAATGAGTCTCTTGTAGACAGCATATGGATGGGTCATATCTTTTTATCCAATCTGCAAACCTGTGGCATTTATGGGAGCATTTAGGCCATTTACATTCAGAGTGATTATTGAGAGATATGATTTTAATGATGTCATGCTACCTGTGAAGTCTTTGTTTCTATAGATTGTAAATTTCTGTTATCACTCTTGGGGTCTTTTTACTTTTATAGAACCCCTCCTTAATATTTCTTGTAGGGCTGGCTTGGTGGTCACATATTCTTTCAGTTTCTGCCGGTCTTGGAAGGTCCTTGTCTCTCCATCCATTCTGAATGACAGCATTGCTGGATACAGTATCCTTGGCTTCACGTTCTTCTCACCTAGTGCTCTGAATATGTCTTGTCAGCTTTTTCTGGTTTGTCAGGTCCCTCTGGACAGGTCTGACATTATTCTGATGTTCCTCCCTCTGTGTGTGAGGAATCTCTTCCCCCTAGCCGCTTTCAAGATTATATCCTTGGATCTAAGATTTGTGAATTGTACTATTATATGACGTGGTGTTGGTCTGTTCTCACTGATCTTGGGAGGGGTCCTCTCTGCCTCTTCGACACAAATGCTTGTTTCCTTTGCCAGATTAGGAAGTTCCCAGCTACAATTTGTTGAAATATCTCTTCTAGACCTCTCTCTTTCTCCACCCCCTCAGGGATGCCGATGATTCTGACACTGGAAGATTTCATTGAGTCAATAATCTCCCATAGTCTTTTTTTTTTGAATGTGGAGTTTTTTAAGCCACATCTCTTTCTTTCTTAACATCTCATCCTATAGCTCACTAATTGGTTCTTCTTCCTCGTTAACCCTGGCCGTCAGAGCATCCAGTGTAGATTCCATTTGATTCATACCATTCTTTTTTTTTTATTTTAATGTTTTTTTATTATATTATGTTAGTCACCATACAGTACATCCCTGGTTTCTGATGTAAAGTTCGATGATTCATTAGTTTTGTATAACACCCAGTGCACCATGCTATACATGCCCTCCTTACTACCCATCACCAGTCTATCCCATTCCCCCAACCCCCTCCCCTCTGAAGCCCTCAGTTTGTTTCTCAGAGTCCATAGTCTCTCATGCTTCATTCCTGCTTCTGATTACCCCCCCTTTCTTTATCCCTTTCTTCCCCTACCAATCTTCCTAGTTCTTATGTTCCATAGATGAGAGAAATCATATGATAATTGTCTTTCTCTGCTTGACTTATTTCACTTAGCATTATCTCCTCCAGTGCTGTCCATGTTGCACAAATGTTGAGAACTCGTTCTTTCTGATAGCTGAGTAATATTTTATTGTGTATATCGACCACAACTTACTATTCTTAATTTACACCAGATTCATTCTCATTTCCACCCTTAGATATTCTATATTTTCATTGGTATTTTTTTCAAGCCTACACATCATCTTAACCGTTGTTATTCTGAACTCCATTTCTGACAATTTGGTTATATCCATATCCAATAGTTCTGTGGCAGAGGCCTCAGTCTCTGTTTCTTTCCTTTGTTGGGGTTCCTCCTCCTTGTCATTCTGATGAGGTGTGGTTGCGGGGATATATACAGCCCAAATTATTGACCAGGACCCAAGCATGATGCACCTGTTTTATAGGGACCTTAGGGATGTGGGCTTCTTGTTTTTCCAGCCTGCTTTCTGGATAGGGACCTGCCACACTGATACTCAGGCAACCCTGTTTGGGTAGAGTTGCCCTGTCCCCTGTGGGGGGGGGATGGGCACAGTGAGAACCAGTTTTTCCAAGCTTTTCTTCTCCTGCAGCTTTCCCTGGTAGCTTTCTGTGACTCTTCAGAGGGTCAGAGCAGCAGTGACCATATCCAAGCCCGTCTCAGAACCGAGAGATCGCAGTCTGCTTTTCACTGAGCTCTCCTGGCCACTCTAAGTCCATTTCTGTCAGTGCTGCTAAAAACCCGCAGCGTCACGGGTTGTGTGCCCCACAGCCGTTCTCCCAGTCCTCACTCCCAGGGCCAGCACGTCTCTGTCCTTTGTGCTTCTAACACCGCCAGCCACCCCTGGTTCCCACGTGCGCTCCCGAGATCCCAGTTTCAGTCTGGTTCGTGCACATGTTCCCAAACTCCCGGTTTCAGTCTGGTTTCCCGGAGCCTACCAGTCTGCAAGTTCAGCCTGCTCCCCAATGCAGGAGGCTTCTGCTTCCCAGCGCCTAAGCACGGCAGCTCCCTCCCCCTTCCGTCTATCTTCCGATATCTGTGCGCAGATTCATGGCTCCCCGCTTCGTACCCCACTTCGTACCCCGCTTCGTACCTTCGTACCCAGCGCCGGGAGATGTTTGTTTGTAGATATCTAGATGTATCTTCTTACGTTTCAGGATGATTTCATGGGTGTTCAGGATAGTCTGGTAGATATCCAGCTGAAATACGGTCCCCTAATCCTCCACCATCTTTTTCCTCCTCCCTTTCTAGGCATTCTTAAGGACTTTGTTGGTTAATATCATTTGTACTTTTTAAAAAATGATTTCATTGAAAAGTTATGGTTCCTTTAAATACTTACAATTAGTAATACTATGTATGTAATAGTTTAATTAAAATTTCTGTAAAAGTCATGGCTTTTCTTTTTCTCAATATAGGTATATTATGGTACTACTCATAATTATCATAGGTTTCCAAATAAAAAGGCCTTGGGATGCCCATAAGCTACAAAGAGAAAGTGAACAAGAGAGAGAAAGAATGAAGAAGAGGCATTAAAGTATTTTATTTAGCTAACATGAAAAGAAATGAAAGAAAGAAAAATTATTCACGTCAAAGAGAGTGCATCAGGCGTAATTAAGTTAGTTCTGAAACAGAGGATAAGGGATTCCTTTTACACTTGATGTGCCAGGAACTGAGATGAATCAGGTAGAGAAAGATTTGGTGAGGCTGACCAGGAGGGCTGTCTAGAGACAGCCCGACTAATGATAATGTGACTAGGACATAGCCAAGAGATGGGAGAAAGGCTTACAGTGGGCCACTATCTAGATGTTTGGAATATGAACAGTGATAAATAAGTGCTTTGCTTTCATCCTTTATAAGCCCCTAATACATATATGACATGTATGTATATAAAATTTAACCTTAATTATAATGACTTTACTTACTTGGATTTCATTTCCAGAACTGCATTTATTTCTTGTTGGGAAGCCTGTAGTTGGTATAAGAGCTTGACAATATAGTTAAAATGTTCTGGGTCAAATACCATCCCAGCTTCAACAAACTGTAGAGGACAAAAAAAAAAAAAAAAAAAGGAGTCATTCTTATACAAATATGAGATTTGAAAACCAGTATGTAACCACTATGAGAATGGTGGAAAAAAGTGAAACAAGGAGACAAGTAGAATTAAAATTCACTTAAAAAACCTGAAGCATATTTTCTTCCAATATTTGAGAACCACAGTAAGACACCCTACTTCAAGAATTTAAAGTGAAAATGAAAATAATGTTTGAAATCAAAACTTGAATATTCTGTTTTCTAAGTTATCTCAATGAATTTATCACCCATACCTCCTGTTTGGTACTCATTTCATCTTTAGCCTACTAGCACTTGTGTTTTTATCTCATCCCAGATTGTAAACTTCCTAAGAAGTATCAAACTGAGGTTTTTGGTTTTTTTTTAAGATTTTATTTATTCATTTGAGACAGATACAGAAAAAGAGAGCATGAGCAGGGAAAGAGGCAGAGGGAGAAGCAGACTCCCCGCTGAGCCACAAGCCAGACGTGGTGCTTGATCCCAGGACCCTGGGATCATGACCTAAGCCAAAGGCAGATGCTTAACAATCTGAGCCACCCAGGTGCCCCTCAAACTGAGGTTTTCTAAAGCTACTAGTGGTAATCAGTAATTTCTGGTTCAAACAATTTCCAGGCAGGTAATTCTGTCAAGTTTTGTAATGTGGATCTAGAGGTATTCATCGAAATATTTGTACATTCTGCTGGAGTGGTTCCAATGCTGTTCCTTAAAGAAAATGGGAGGGTTTTTTTTTTTATATTAGCCTGTTCTGAAATGGATGGCTGGGCAGTGCTAAATACCAGTAAGTATCCAAAAGTACAAGTTTTAATATATTTTTAAAACGCCATAAAAATTCTTCTTTCTTTTTGTTTAGTGCCAATGTAAAAATCAATTCCTAACCTCCATGTTTCTCCCTATCTACTTTCTTTGTTTTAGTCATGATTTGGAACTTATATATTGATCTGTGTATTTATTTTTGTTAATAAATGAACTCATATCTTTTTGATAAAGAGAGTTTTCTTTAATCATCTTTAAGGTGTAGAGAGGACTTCACAAATCAGAAAGAAGTCACCTGGAGTGCTTCGAATGATTTATTTAATTTTTTAAAAAATTATTTTTATTTTTATTTTTTTGATGTAAAGTTCGATGATTCATTAGTTGCATATAACACCCAGTGCACCATGCAATATGTGCCCTCCTTACTACCCATCACCAGCCTATCCCATTCCCCCAACCCCTCCCCTCTGAAGCCCTCAGTTTGTTTCTCAGAGTCCATAGTCTCTCATGCTTCATTCCCCCTTCTGATTACCCCCCCTTTCTTTATCCCTATCTTCCCCTACCGATCTTCCTAGTTATTATGTTCCATAGGTAAGAGAAATCATATGATAATTGTCTTTCTCTGCTTGACTTATTTCACTTAGCATTATCTCCTCCAGTCCCGTCCATGTTGCAGCAAATGTTGAGAACTCGTTCTTTCTGATAGCTGAGTAATATTCCATCATATATATGGACCACAACTTCTTAATCCACTCATCTGTTGAAGGGCATCTCGGTTCCTTCCACGATTTAGCTATTGTGGACAATGCTGCTATGAACATTGGGTGCATATGGCCCTTCTCGTCACTACGTCTGTATCTTTGGGGTAAATACCCAGTAGTGCAATGGCTGGATCATAGGGTACCTCAATTTTTAACTTTTTAAGGGACCTCCACTCTGTTTTCCAGAGTGGCTGTACCAACTTGCATTCCCACCAACAATGTAGGAGGGATCCCCTTTCTCCACATCCTCTCCAGCAATTGTTGTTTCTTACCTTGTCAATTTTTGCCATTCTAACTGGCATAAGGTGGTATCTTAGTGTGGTTTTGATTTGAATTTCCCTGATGGCTAATGATTTTGAACATTTTTTCATGTGTCTGTTAGCCATTTGTACGTCATCATTGGAAAAGTGTCTGTTCATATTTTCTGCCATTTTATGATTTGTTTATTTGTTTCTCGCGTATTGAGTTTGAGAAGTTCTTTGTAGATCTTGGATACCAGTCTTTTATCTGTAGCATCATTTGCAAATATCTTCTCCCATTCCGTGGGCTGCCTCTTAGTTTTTTTGACTGTTTCCTTGGCTGTGCAAAAGCTTTTTATCTTGATGAAGTCCCACAAGTTCATTTTATCTTTTGTTTCACTTGCCTTTGGAGATGTGTCATGAAAAACGTTGCTGTGGCTGATGTTGTAGAGGTTGCTGCCTATGCTCTCCTCTAGGATTTTGATGGATTCTTGTCTCACATTGAGGTCTTTCATCCATTTAGAGCTTATCTTTTGTGTATTGTGTGAGAGAGTGGTCAAGTTTCATTCTTTTGCATGTAGCTGACCAATTTTCCCAGCACCCAAAATCCAACCAGTGGATATGACAATTATAAATATATATGCCCCCAACAGGGGAGCAGCTAGATACACAAGCCAACTCTTAACCAGAATAAAGAGACATACAGATAAAAATACGTTAATAGTAGGGGACCTCAACTCTCCACTATTAGCAACAGATAGATCACCAAAGCAGAAGATCAACAAAGAAACAAGAGCTTTGAATGCCATACTTGACGAGTTGGACCTCATAGATATATATAGAATACTCATTCTACTCTAATGCCCATGGAACATTCTCAAGAATAGACCATGTTCTGGGTCACAAAACGGGTCTCAACCAATACCAAAAGACTGAAATTATTCCCTGCATATTCTCAGACCACAATGCTTTGAAATTGGAACTCAACCACAAGGAAAAATTTGGAAGAAACTCAAACACTTGGAATGATTTATTTAAGGGGAAGGCCTATCAGTCACTGGAATATGTTTATAAATTCTATTCCCAGAGGAAAAAAACTCTTTCTGAAAATAGAATTCTTTGGCATCAAGAATGTGAGTAAAAGGCAGTTTAAGAGTAAGTGGAAAGAATTATTTTCTTGGTTATCCACTATCAGAGAATAAAAGAGATAAATAAATAAATAAAAGCATACCTTGCAAAATATATCAATTAAAGCAGGTACAGCATTCCTTAATTTCATAGTTGCCACATGTTCAAATATTTTTAGTAATATTTTCAGAGCAGGCTGGATAAAACAAAAAAATTACACTCATTTTCATGTCTTCTACCTTAAGTTTCTCAAAATCATTTATGCTGAAAAACACAAGTGTTCTCTAGGAAGTATTCAATAAACACAGAAATTTAACTGCTAAATTATACAAACAAGAAATATAACAGAGAAATTCACTTACAATATTGAAAAGTATATATTTTCAGGTTACTTACCAGCATTTTAACCATTATGCTGAGGTTCACTACCTGAAATACTTCTTTCAATAAACAATGTTTGAGTAAAGAATTTAGAAGGTCATTTAGCACTTGTAAATCAAAGTGTATACCCGGTGGAAACTTGCAGTAGTAATCCATAAATGTGTTTACTAAAAATAAAAACATATAAAAGTCATTTGCTGATTTTAAGATATTTATCTTTCTTAAATTAGACAAATTTTCTATATTTAAAAGATTAAGTAGTATAAATTCATCTTCTTCAAAGGTACATTTCCATATCAGCAATACTTGATGAAAGTAAATTAAAGCAAAAGTTATCGACAATAACATTTGAAGTCAACCAAGCACAGTAGGTACTAGACAGAGAGCTAACTCATATGCTAACCACAAGAAATAGGTCCAAGTTGCCTCATACAACATGGTCTCAACAGGAACTCTGAGGGAGCCATACTCTCAGGGTTTCTTCAGGCCTGGCTTGGTCAGGTATGAGAAACTGTATAATTTGGGGATGGATGTAGACTATTTTAACACACACCCAACATGTTGATCCTAGGGATATTTTTTATTCCAGTTTATGATTGTGAACATTCTACTACAAAGCACACTAATTTCCTTTGAGAAAGTAATTTCTTAATGTCAACTCAATTCCTTAATCTATTTTCTACACAACACTTAAACCACTTCTAATTTTCCCCATTAATTTTAGTAAAATTCTTTTAAGGGATCACTCATTGATTATTTTTTCTCCATTTCAAAATTTTGCAGGTAAAAATCTCTACACCTTTGCTGAAACTGCCCTAATAAAAATTACTTTGGGTTTTATTTTTGTGTATTTATTCCTGCCCAAGATACTTCTTATTATCTGGATTCCTTGGTGCTGCTTGGGAAAGTGAAGAGCTACTGATAAAGTTCAATAGTATAAGAAGAAAAATTAATGTTGAAGTTATAATTACCTTACACAACGTTAATAATACAACATAATAACATTCAGCTTTATTTTAAAGCTCCTTTATATATTATAATAGTTTTTCCTGGGTACATACAGATGAATTCTTCCTGCTACTCATTTTGTAGTATCTACATAGTTGCCATCTTAGCAGGTAACATGAGAAATTCAGTGTCTGCTACTATACTGTATTAATAACACTGGCACTGCATACATTTAAAAAAAGAAAGCATAGTTGGAAAAAAATTTGTTAGTGTTTAAGTAGTCCACACTAATTGACATGAAGCCCCCCTTCTTTTGTCATGAGTTACTTTTAAAACTTAAAATATTAATATACCTTCTCCTTTTAAAATGATCTCCTTTGGTTAAACTGTTCGGAGAAAAAGGTTTGACTGTTTTCACAGCTTTTGACATGAACTTGCTTTTTTTCTTGCAAATTTTTCATTGTGATAAAATACACGTAATATAAAATTTATCATCTTCCATTATTTTTAGGTGTACAGTTCAGTGGTATTAAATATATTCATTATGTTCACCCATCCTCCGATAATTCTTTTCATCTTATAAAACTGAAACTCTATACTCATTAAACAATAATTCTCCCTTCCCCCCTCCTCCCAGCTCCCACTAACCACCATTCTACTTTCTGTCTCTATGATTTTTACTACTCTAAGTACCTCACATAAGTATAATCATGTCTTTTTGTGGCTGACAGACTTCACTTACCATGATGACCTCAAGGTTCATCCATGTGGTAACATATGCTAGTTTCCTTTCTTTCTTAGGCTGAATAATATTCTACTGCATGTATATACTAAATTTTCCTAATCCATCCATGTCACTGAACACTTGGGTTTCTTCAGATTTTAGCTATTGTAAATAATGCTGCTATGAACATGGGTGTCAATTCTTTTGTGTATATACCTAGAAGAATTGCTGGATCATATAGTAATTCTTTTTAACTTTTTGAAGAACTGCCATACTGTTTTCCACAGCGCATGTAACATTTTACATTTCCACCAACAGTGCACAAAGGTTCCAATTTCTCCATATCCTAATGTGTTTTTTTTTTTTTTTGGACAGTAACCATCCTAATGGGTGTGAGGTGGTATTACACTATAGTTTTATGTGCCTTTCCCTAATGATTACTGATGTTGTGCATCTTTTTTATGTGCTTGTTGGCCATTTGTACGTCAGGCAAAAAATGTCTATTCAAGTACTTTGCCTATTTTTGAATCAGGCTGGTTTTTTGCTGTTGAGTTTTAGGAGTTCTCTATATATTTTGGATATTAACCCATTATTAGATACATGATTTGCAAATATTTTCTCCCATTTTGTGGGTTGAAGTTTTACTCTTTTGACACTGTCTTTCAATGGACAAAATTTTTAAATTTTCATGAAGTCCAATTTGTCTTTTTCTTTTGTTGCCTGTGTTTTTAGTATCTGAGAAATTACTGCCAAACCAGTGTTATGAAGCTTTTCTTCTTATGACTCCTTCTAAGGCTTTTATTATTGTAGGTCTTACATTAAGGTTTTTGATCCATTCTGAATTAATTTTTGTATGTAGTGTTAGGTAAGGGTTTAGTTTTATTCTTTAGCATGTGGATATCCAGCATTCCCAGCACCATTTGTTGAAGGAACTATCCTTTCTCCATTGGATGGTCTTGGGCACCATTGTCTAAAATCATTTGATCATATACATGAGGGTTTTTTTCTAGACTGTCCATTCTATTCCATTGGTTTGTATGTCTGCCTTTATGCCAGTACTGCAGGGTTTTGTTTTTTTTTTTATTACTGTAGCTTTGTAGG
Organism: Ursus maritimus; assembly: GCF_017311325.1. NCBI lineage: Eukaryota > Metazoa > Chordata > Mammalia > Carnivora > Ursidae > Ursus > Ursus maritimus. Next base: position 57,006,739 of record NW_024424453.1, on the reverse strand, counting down.
AAGTTTTCAAGTCAGGAAGTATGATTCCTCCAGGTTATTCTTTTTCAAGCTTACTTTTCAAAATCGTTTTAGGATTCCTTGCAATACCATATGAATTTTAGGATAGGTTTTTCTATCTCTGCAAAAAAATGTCATTGGTATTTTGATAGGAATTGTACTGAATCTTCAGTAGGTCATTTTAGGTAGTATGGACATTTTAACAATATTAAGTCTTCCAATCCATGAACATTGGATGTGTTTCTACTAGTTTATGTCTTCTTTAATTTATTTTAGCAATGCTTTGTAGATTTCATTATACATGCTTTTCACTTTCTTGGTTAATTCCTAAATATTTTATTATTTTTGATGCTATTGCAAATTGAAATGTTTTTGTTATTTCTTTTTCAGATTGTTCACTGTGAGTGTATAGAAATGCAAGTGATTTTTGCATGTTGACTCTGTATACTACTACTATGCTGAATTCATATTTTAGTTCTAACAGGTTTTTTGGTGGAATCTTTAGGGTTTCTACATATAAGATCATATGATTTCCAAACAGAGATAATTTTTGATTTGAAGTTTTTATTTAAATTCAATTTATATGGTAAAATTGGTTTCAGGTATAGAATTTAGTGGTTCATCACTTACATAGAACAGCCAGTGCTTATCCTAACAGGTGTCCTCCCTAATAACCATCACTTATTTAGCCCATCCCTACCCACCTCTCCTTCATCAACCCTCGGTTTGTTCTCTATAGTTAAGAGTCACTTACGGTTTGCTTTCCTCTTTTTTTTTCCCTTCCCCTATGCTCATCTGTTTTCTTAAATTCTACATATGAGTTAAATCTATGGTATTTGTCTTTGACTGACTGATTTTGCTTAGCATATACACTCTAGCTCCATCCATGTTGTTGCAAATGGCAAGATTTCATTCTTTTGATGGCTACATAATATTCTGTTGTATACACACACACACACACACACACACACACACACACACACCACATCCTCTTTATCCATTCATCAGTCAATGGATATTTGGGCTCTTTCCATAATTTGGCTATTGTTGATAATGTGCAGAGATAATTTTACTTCTTCTTTTCAGAATGGATGTATTTTATTTCCTTGCCTTGCCTAGTCGCTCTGGCTAGAACTTCTAGTTCTCTATGAAAATGGGTATGCTTACCTTTGTTCCTGATCTTAAGGGGAAAAGTTTTCAGTCTTTCACCATGGAGTATGATGTGTGCGTAGGTTTTTCATCTATAGGTTTCCCTCACTCTCTGGAGTTTGCTTTATGCCACTTCACTTGTATGAAAAACCTATCTTAGCACAGGCCTACCTTGTTTTATTGTACTTCATTTTATTGAACTTTGCAGATACTGCATTTTTTACAAATTAAAGGTTTGCAGGGACCCTACATCAAGTAAGCCTAATGGCACCATTTTTCCAATGGCATTTGCACACTTCATGTCTCTGTATTACGTTTTGGTAATTCTGGAAATATTTTAAACTTTTTCATTATTACATTTGTTGTAGTGATCTGTGATCAGTGTTGGGACTTGCTGAGGGCTTGGATGATGGCTAGAATTTTTAGAAATTAATTAAGGTATATACATTGTTTTTTTATTATTGCACACTTAACAGACTACAGTATAATGTAAATAAATATAACTTTTTTTAATTTAAATTTTGTTAGTTAACATACAGTGCAATATTGGTTTCTGGAGTAGAATTCAGCAATTCATCACTCACATACAACACCCAGTGCTCATCACAAGTACCCTCTTTAACACCCATCACCTCCAGCCCATCCCCCACTCACCTCCCTCCATAAACCCCACTGTTTTCTATCATTAAGAGTCACTTGTTTCCCTCTGTCCTTTTTTTCTTTTCCCTCTTCCCATACGTTTACCTGTTCTCTTTCTTAAATTCCACATATGAGTGAGATCATATGGTATTTGTCTTTCTCTGTCTGACTTATTTCACTTAGCATAATACACTCTAGCTCCATCCACATCATTGCAAATGGCAAGGTTTCTTTTTGGTGGTTGAATAATATTCCATTGTGTGTGTGTGTGTGTGTGTGTGTGTACACACACCTATATATACATCAATACACATACCTATATATATACATCACATCTTCTTTATCCATTCATCAGTCAATGGACATTTGGGCTCTCTCCACAGTTTGGCTACTGTTGATGTTTCTATAAACATCAAGGTGCACGTACCCCTTCGAATCTATATTTTTGTATCGTTTGGGTAAAGACCTAGTAGTGCAATTGCTGGGCCATAGGGTAGTTCTATTTTTAACTTTTTGAGGAACATCCAGACTGTTCTCCAGAGTGGTTGCACCAGTTTGCATTCCCACCGACAGTTCAAGAGAGTTCCCCTTTCTCTGCATCCTTACCAACACCTGTCATTTCTTGTGCTGTTAATTTTAGCCATTCTGACAGGTGTGAGGTGGTATCTTATCATAGTTTTGATTTGTAGTTCCCTGATGAATGATAAATATAACTTTTATATGCACTAGGAAAAAAAATTCATTGACTTGCTCTTGTGCTATATTTATGTTACTGCCATGGTCTGGACTGGAACTCACAATATCTCTGAGGTATGACTCTACCTATCTTTACTTACTGAAAGAAAACTGAAGAGGATTTTCACTTTTACAAATGGTAACTGTTTTTCCACTTTATGCCACTTTGGCTTATGAAAGTTTTCACAGGAGAACTCTACTTTCAGATAGTGGGAGGCATTTGTATGTCTTTTATTACGGTAGTTGCCTCTTATTCCTCAGTTTTTCTGAGTGTTCTTACCACGAAAGAATGTTGAATTTTATCAAATGCTTTTTCTGCATCAATTGACATGATCACGTGGTTTTTCTCTTTCATTCTGTTAATGTGGTGTATTAATCTGATTGATTTTTGTATGTTGAATTATCCTTGCAAGTTCAAGAATAAATCTCACTTGGTTATGATGTATAATCCTCTCAGTTGCTGCTGACTTTGGTTTGCTAGTATTTTGTTGAGGATTTCTGTATAAATGTTCATAAGGAATACTGATCGCTGGTTTTCTTTCTCACAGTGTCTTTGCCTGGCTTTGGTATCAAAATAATGACTAATTCAGCCTCATAGAATGAGTAATCAAGTGTTCCCTCCTCTTCAACTTTTTGGGAAAGACTGAGAATAACTGGTATTCTTTTTTAAATATTTGGTAGAACTCACAAATGAAGCCACTGGGTGCAGGGCTTTTGTCAGGAGACTTTTGATTACTGACTTCCTAGTTATAGTTCTATTCAGATTTTCTATTCATTTAGTCTTGGCAGGTTTTATGTTTTTAGGAATTTGTCCATTTCATTTATTTACTTTTGTGTACAATTATTCATTGTATTCATAGTATTCTCTTATAATTGTTTTTATTTCTATAGAATCGTATCAATGTCTGACTTTCATTTTTTATTTTAGTAATTTGAATTTCTTTTTTCTTAGTCCATCTAGCTAAAGGTTTGTTCATCTTGTTGGTCTTTTTAAAGAACCAGCTTTTAGTTTCATTGATTTTCTCATTGTTTTCCTATTCTCTATTCCATTTATCTCTGTTCTAATTTTTATCATTTCCTTCCTTCTGCTAGCTTTGGGTTTAGTTTGGTTTTCTTTCCCTAACATTTTAAAGTTAAGTTGTTGATTTGGGATCTTTCTTGTTTTTTAATGTAAGCCTTTAGACCTACAGACTTCCCTCTTAGCACCACTTTCACTGAATCCCAAAAGTTCTGATATTTGTGTTTCATTTTCATCTGTAAGTTTTTTTTCTAATTTCTCTTGTGATTTCTTGTTTCACACATTCAACTTACACAGTTTTGTGAAATTTCCAGTTTTCCTTCTGTTATTGATGTCTAATATTATCCTATTGTGGTCAGAGAAGATAATTTGTGCAATATCTATCTTTTTTTTTTTTTTTTAAAGTGGGCTCCATGCCTAGCATGGAGCCCAATGCAGGGCTTGAACTCATGACGCTGAATTAAAACCTGAGCTGAGATCAACAGTTGGAGGCTTAAGCAATTGAGCCACCTAGGCACCTCGGTGATATCTATCTTCCAAAACCTGTTGATACTTAATTTGTGGCCTAACATATTGTCTATCCTGGAAAATGTCACATGTGTTTGCGAAAAGAAAGTGCATGTTACTGTTATTGGGTAGAATATTGTGTATATGTCTGTTAGATTTAGTTGTATATTGTGTTAAATACTCTATTTCTTTTAGCTTGTTGTTCTATACATTATTGTGAATTGGATACTGAAGTCTCCAACTATTACCGGAAAACAATATCTCTCTTCAATTCTGTCAGTTTTTGCTTTATATATTTTGGTGGTCTGTCATTAGATGTATAAATATTTATAACTATTATATCTTCTTACTATTTTGAAACTTTTATTATATTATGTCCTTTGTCTCTTTTAACCTCTTTTGATCTAACGCCTATTATTTCTGATACTAGTATAGCCACCCCCTGCTCTCTTTTGGTTAGTATTTGTATAGAACATCTTTTCCCATTCTTTTACTTTCAATCTATTTGTGTCTTTGCATCTAAGGTGAATATCTTGTAAACAACATTTGTTGGACCATGTGTTTTTATTTACTCTGCTAATCTGTCCTTTATTTGGAGAGTTTAACTCATTTACTTAACGAGTTTAACTCAATTACTTAAAAGTAATTACGGATAAGGAAGTAGCTACTTCTGTCATTTTGCTATTTGTTTTCTATTTGCATACCTGTAGCTTTTTTGTTCCTTTTTCCCTGCATTACCATTGTCTTTTTTTGTATTTAGTTGATTTTTTTATTAAACATTTAAATTCCTTTTTCATTCCTTTTTGTGTATACTCTATAGCTATTTTCTTTGTTATTACCATGGGGATTACATTTAACATCCTAAAGTCATACACTCTAATATGAACTTATACCAACTTGACTTCAATAACATTCAAAAACTCTGCTTTTTTACACTCCATCCCTACTCTTTTCAGTTGCTTATGTCACAAAATTACATTTTTATATACTGTGTCCCAAAATATTAATAGTTTTTTTAAAAATGCATAATTCTCTAAAATTATATAAAAAGGAGGATTTGGAGTTAACCAAATTTGCAATAACTAGTTTAAACAATAACAACGTTTTTCTTTAAATGTATTAGTCTCCTTCATCATGTAGAAAACAAAATAGCAGTTACAAACTATTGTTACAATAATACTAGCTTTTACAACTGCCCATGTATTTACCTTTATTGAGATCCTTATTATTCCACATGACCATGAGTTACTTTCACCATGCAGGACTCTCTTGATCATTTCATGCAGGGCAGGTCTAGGGGAAATGAACTCTCTCAGCTTTTGTTTATCTGAAAAACGTCTTAATTTCCCTCTTATCTTTGAAGGGCAGTTTTGCTGAATATAGGGTTCCTGGTTGACAGAAATTGTCTTTAAGCATGTTGAATATATTGGCCCTCTGCCTTCTGGCCTCCAGTTTCTAATGAGAAATTTGCTTATAATTTTATTGAAGAGCCCTTGGATGTGAAGATTTATTCCTCTCCTACTGCTTTCAAGATTCTTTGTCTTTTGAAACTCTGGTTATAATGTGACTTGGTGTGGGTCTCTAAGAGTTCATCTTACTTGGAGTTTGCTGAGATTTCTGGACATGATATTCATCAAATTTGGGAAGTTTTCAGCCATTATTTGTTTACATACTCTTTCTGCCCCTTTCTCTTTCTCTTCTTATGGGACTCCTACAATGTGTATATTGATACGTTTAACAGGGTCACACAGGTACCTTAGGCTGTGTTCACTTTTCTTCAATCTCTCTCCTTTCTGTTCCTTGGACTTGATAATGTTGATTGTCCTATCTTTAAGATCGCTGATTTTTTGCCTGCTTAAATCAGCCTTTGAATCCTCATGCTGAATTTTTCACTTCAGTTATTGTACTTTTTCAGCTCCAGATTCTTCTTGAGATTTTTATAGGTTTTCTTTTTTTTTCTTTCTTTATAATTTTTATTTTGTTACATTAGTCACCATACAGTACAACCCCAGGTTTTCATACAATGTGCCATGATTCATTACTTGCATATAACACTCAGTGCACCATGCAATACGTGCCCTCCTTACTACCCATCACCAGCCTATCCCATTCCTCCACCCCCACCGCTCTGAAGCCCTCAGTTTGTTACCCAGAGTTCACAGTCTCTCATGATTCATTCCCCCTTCTGTTTACCCCCGCTTCATTCTTCCCTTCCTTCTCCTAGCGATCTTCCTATTTCTTATGTTTCATAAATGATTGAAACCATATGATAACTGACTTTCTCTGCTTGACTTATTTCACTTAGCATTATCTCCTCCAGTGCCGTCCATGTTGCTATAAATGTTGTGTAATCATTCTTTTTGATGGTTGAGTAATATTCCATTATATATACAGACCACATCTTCTTAATCCAGTCAACTGCTGAAGGGCATCTCGGCTCCTTCCACAATTTAGCTATTGTGGACAATCCTGCTATGAACATTAGGGTGCATATGGCCCTTCTTGTCACTACGTCTGTATCTTTGGGGTAAATACCCAGTAGCGCAATGGCTGGATCAGAGGTAGCTCAATTTTTAACTTTCTGAGGGACCTCCACACTGTTTTCCAAAGTGCCTATACCAACTTGCACTCCCACCAACAGTGTAAGAGGGATCCCCTTTCTCCACATCCTCTCCAACATTGTTGTTTCCTGCCTTGTCCATTTTTGCCATTCTAACTGCTGTAAGGTGGTATTTCAAGGTGGTTTTGATTTGAATTTCCCTGATGGCTAATGATATTGAACAATTTTTCATAGGTCTGTCAGCCATTTGTATGTCTTCATTGGAAAAGTATGTTCATATCTTCTACCCATTTTTTATTTGTTTCCCATCTTCAGTTTGAGAAGTTCTTTGTAGACCTTGGATACTAGTCTTTTATCTGTAGTGTCACTTGCAAATATCTTCTCCCATTACATGGGCTGCCTCTTCGTTTTTTTGACTGTTTCCTTGGCTGTGCAGAAGCTTTTTTTATCTTGATGAAGTCCCACGAGTTCATTTTTTCCTTTGTTAACCTTGCCTTTGGAGATGTGTCATGAAAAAGGTTACTGTGGCCGATGTCAAAGAGGTGGCAGCCTATGTTCTCCTCTAGGATTTTGATGGATTCCTGTCTCACATCGAGGTCTTTCATCCATTTGGAGTTTATCTTTGTGTATGGTGTGAGAGACTGGTCAAGTTTCATTCTTTTGCATGTAGCTGTCCAATTTTCCCAGCACCATTTATTGAAGAGACTGTCTTTTTTCCACTGGATGTTTCTTCCTGCTTTGTCAAAGATTAGTTCCCCAAGATCCAAGAGTCCATTTCTGGGTTCTCTGTTCTGTTCCATTGGTCTATGTGTCTGTTTTTGTGCCAGTACCATGCTGTCTTTGTGATCACAGCTTTGTAGTACAGCTCGGAATCCGGCATTGTGATGCCCCCAGCTTTGTTTTTCCTTTTCAACAATTCCTTGGCAATTTGGGGCCTTTTCTGGTTCCACACAAAGTTAAGGGCTGTTTGTTCCAGTTCCTTGAAAAATGTCATTGGTATGTTGATCGGGATGGCACTGAAAGTGAAGATTGCTCTGGGTAGCATAGACATTTTAACTATGTTTATTCCTCCGATCCATCAGCATGGAATATTTTTCCATCTTCTTCAATGTCTTTCAAGAGTGATTTGTAGTTTCTAGAATATAGATCCTTTACGTCTTTGGTTAAGTTACTTCCAAGGTAACGTCTGGTTTTTGGTGCTATTGTAAATGGGATGAATTCCCTAATTTCTCTTTCTTCAGTCTCATTGTTTGTGTATAGAAATGCAACTGATTTCTGAGCTTTGATTTTGTATCCCGCCACATTACTGAATTGCTTTATAACTTCTAGTAGTTTAGGGGTGGATTCTTTTGGGTTTTCTATATAGAGTATCATGTCATCTGTGAAGAGAGACAGTTTGACTTCTTCTTTGCCAATTTGGATACCTTTTATCCCTTTTTGTTGTCTGATTGCTGTTGCAAGGACTTCTAGTACTCTGTTGAATAATAATGGCAAGACTGGGCATCCTTGTCGTGTTCCTGATCTTAAGGGAAAGGCTTCCACCTTTTCCCCATTGAGAATGATATTTGCTGTAGGCTTTTCATAGATGGTTTTTATGAAACTGAGGAATGTACCCTCTATCCCTACACTCTGAAGGGTTTTAATCAGGAAAGGATGCTGTATTTTGTCAAATGCTTTTTCTGCATCAATTGAGAGGATCATATGGTTCTTGACTCTTTTCTTGTTGATATAATCTATCACACAGATCGATTTGCAAATGTTGAACCAGCCTTGCATTCCAGGGATGACTCCCACTTGGTCATGATGGATAATACTTTTAATATACTGTTTGATCCTATTAGCTAGGATCTTCTTGAGAATTTTGACGTCCATATTCATCAGGGATATTGGTCTGTAATTTCCTTTTTGATGGGCTCTTTTGCCTGGTTTGGGGATCAAGGTAATACCAGCCTCACAGAATGATTTTGGTACTTTTCCTTCTGTTTCTATTTTTTGAAACAGCTTCAGGACAATAGGTATTATTTCTTCTTTGAATGTTTGGTAGAATTCCCCAGGGAATCCGTCAGGCCCTGGACTCTTGTTTTTGGGGTGGTTTTTGATCAATGCTTCAATCTCTTCATAATTAATCAGTCTGTTTAAATAATCAATTTCTTCCTGTTTCAGTCTTGGTAGTTCATAGGTTTCCACAAAGGCATCCATTTCTTCCAGGTTGTTTATTGGCATAAAGCTGTTGATAAAAGTTTCTAATGATCCTTCCTATTTCATTGGTGTTGGTTGTGACCTCTCCCCTTTCATTCATGATTTTATTAATTTGGGTCCTTTCTCTATTCTTTTGAATAAGTCTTGCCAGTGGCTTATCGATCTTATTTATTCTTTCAAAGAACCAGCTTCTGGTTCTGTTGATCTGCTCTACTGTGCTCCTAGTTTCTAATTCAATTGATCTCTGCTCTAATCTTGATCACCTGCCTTCTCGTGTGTGGGTTCGGCCTGTTCTTCTGTTCCAGCTCCAGCTTCTTGAGGTGAGAATATAAAAACTGCATTTTAGATTTTTCTATTCTTTAGAGTGAGGCTTGGATGGCTATGCATTTTCCCCTTAGTACCGCCTTTGCAGTGTCCCATAGATTTTGGACTGATGTGTTTTCATTTTCATTGGTCTCCAAAAATTGTTTAAACTGATTTTTAATTTCCTGGCTTACCCAATCATTTTTGAGTAGGATGGTTCTTAGTTTCCAAATGTTTGAGTTTCTTCCAAATTTTTCTTGTGATTGAGTTCCAGTTTCAAAGCACTGTGTTCTGAGAATATGCAGGGAATAATCTCAGACTTTTGGTTTCAGTTGAGACCTGTTTTGTGACCCAGTATATGGTCTATTCTGGAGAAAGTTCCATGTGCCCTCGAAAAGAATGAGTATTCTGTTATTCTGGGGTGTAGTGTTCTATATGTATATCTATGAGGTCATCTAGTCCAGTATGTCATTCAAAGCTCTTGTTTTTTTGTTGATTTTCTTCTTAGGTGTTCTGTCTATTGCTGAGAGCAGAGTGTTGAGGTCCCCTACTATTAACGTATTATTATCTATATGTCTCATTATTCTGGTTAAGAGTTGGCTTGTGTATCTAGCTGCTCTCCTGTTGGGGGCATAGATATTTATAATTGTCATATCCTCTTGTTGGATACATCCTTTAATAACATAGTGTCCTTCTGTATTTCTAACAACAGTGTTTAGTTTAAAATCTAATCTGTCTGATATGAGAATTGCTACTTCAGCTTTTTTTTTGAGGTCTACTGGCATGAAAAATGGTTTTCCATCCCTTCACTTTCAGTCTCGACGGACCTTTAGGTTCAAGATGAGTCTCTTGTAGACAGCAAATGGATGGGTCATGTCTTTTCATACAATCTGCAACCCTGTGGTGTTTATGGGAACATTTAGGCCATTTACATTAAGAGCAATTATTGAGAGATGATTTTAATGATGTCATGTTGTCTGTGAAGTCTTTGTTTCTATAGTTTGTAAATTTCTGTTCTGTATCACTGTTGGGGCCTTTTTACTTTTATAGAACCCCCCATAATATCTCATGTATGGCTGGTTTGGTGGTTAGGAATTCCTTCAGTTTCTGCTGATCCTGGAAGGTCCTTATCTCCCCATCAATTCTGAATGACAGCCTTGCTGGATAAAGGATCCTTGGCTGCATCTTCTTCTCATAGAGCTTTGAAAATACCCTGCCAACCCTTCCTAGACTGCCAGGTCTCTCTAGACAGGTCTGACGGTATTCTGATATTTTTCCCTCTGTATGTGAGGATTTTCTTCCCCCTGGCCGCTTTCAATACTGTATCCTTGGATCTAATATTTACAAATTGCAATATGATGTAACATGATGTAGGTCTGCTCTCATTGACCTTGGGAGGGGTCCTCTCTGCCTCATGGACACAAATGCTTGTTTTCTTCGCCAGATTAGGAAAGTTCTCAGCTACAATTTGTTCAAATATTTCTTCTAGACCTCTCTCTTTCTCCACCCCCTCGGGGATGCCAATGATTCTGACACTGGAATATTTCATTGAGTCAGTAATCTCCTGTAATCTACATTCTTGAGATTGGGTTTTTTTTGAGCCAAGTTTCTGTTTTAACTTTCTCTTCTATGATCCCATCTTCCAATTCACTAATTCGTTCTTCTGCCTCATTTACCCTGGCCATCAAAGTGTCTAGTTTAGACTGCATTTGATTCATAACATTTTTAATTTCTGCCAGATTTGCTCTCATTTCCACCCTTAGAGATTCTATATTCTAGTTAATATTTTCGTTTATATTTTTTTCAAGTCTACACATCATCTTGACCATTGTTATTCTGAACTCCATTTCTGACAATTTGGTTATATCCATATCCATCAGTTCTGTGGCAGCGTCTCATTATCTTTTCTTTGCTGGGGGTGGATTTCTCCTTCTCGTCATTTGATGAGGAGAGGTTGCGGGGATGTCCAGAGCCCAAATTATTGACCAGGACCCAGGCAGTGTGCACTTGTTTTATAGGGACCTTAGGGATGTGGGCTTCTTGATTTTTCAGCCTGCCTTTGGGGGAGGGACCTGCTGCACTGATACTCAGGCAATCCTGTTTGGGTGAGTACCCCTGTCCCCTGCAAGGTAGAATGGGGATGGGCAAAATGTGAGCTGGTATTTCTGGGCTTTTGTTCTCTGGCAGCTGTCTCTGGTGGTTTTCTGTGGCCCTTCTGAGAGTCAGAGCAGCATAGGCCGCGTCCTAGTCTCTGTCTCAGAACAGAGAGATCACAGTCCACTCTCCACTGAGCTCTCTTCGCCACTTTAACTCTGTTTCTGTCGGTGCTGCTAAAAACCCTGCAGCGTCCTGGGTTGTGCGCCCTACAGCTGCTCTCCCAGCCCTCACTTCCAGGGCTGGCAAGTCTCTTTCCTTTGTGCTTCTAACACCGCCAGCCACCCCCAGTTCCCGTGCACGCTCCCGAGCTCCGTTTCAGTGTGGTTCGGGCGTGCTCCAGAGCGCCTGTTTTCAGTCTGGGTTTGTACGCGCTCCCAAGCTCCCGCTATCAGTCAGGTTCAGTGAGCGCTCTGGAGCTCCGGTTTTCAGTCTAGTCTCGCACACGCTCCCGAGCTCTGGGTTTCAGTCTAGTTCGAGTGTGCGCTCCAGAGCTCCGGTTTTGAGATTGGACACGTGCGTGCTCCCGAGCTCCTGGCTTTAATTGGGTTCCAACGAGCACTCCGGAGCTCCGATTTTCAGTCTGGTCTCATGAGCGTTCCCAGGCTCACAGTCTCGTCTGCTCTCTCACAGGTGCTGCGAGTCCGGCCCGCTCCCCAGTCCGGCCCGCTCCCCAGTGCAGGTGGCTACCGCTTCCTGGCGCCCGAGTGCATTGGCTCCCTCCCCCTTCCATTTATCTTCTGATATCTGTGCGCAGATTCACGGTTCCCCGCTTTGTACCTCAATATTCAGTGCTGGAGATGTTCTTTTGTGGAGATCCAGATGTATCTTTCTGCGTCTCAGGCTGATTTCATGGGTGTTCAGGATGGTCCGGTAGATATCCAGCTTGACTCAGGGGACCAGCTGAGAAAGGGGTCCCCTACTCCTCCACCATCATTTCTCCTCCTTGCAGAAAGTGGTCGCTTTTCTGTTCATAGAGTTTCTGCTACTCTTTTCTTCGTTCTCCAGTTGCGTTCATAGGTATTCAGAATGGTTTGGTAGCTCTCTAGCCAAACTCCTGGGACGGGACCAACTTTAGGTCTCATGCTCCTTTGCCATCTTGGAACCAGACCTGTTTTAGGTTTTCTGTCTCTTAATTGATATTTCCATTTTGTTCATACATCATTTTCTTTATTTCCTCTCTATCTTTGTTAGTACATTAAGCATCTTTAAGACAGTTGTTTTGAGGTCACTGTCTCAACTACCTGCCTTTAGATCTTTTACAGGGATAGTTTCTATTGATTTATTTTTTCCTTTGAGTGGGTGTACTTTTTCCTATTTCTTTGTATACCTTGGGACTTTTTGTTGAAAGTGGACATTTGAATCTAATAATGTGGTAACTACAGAGCTCAGATTCTCTCCCGTCCCCAGGGTTTGCCGGTTTTTTTTATTGTTTTTGTTACTGCTTTTGTTTTTTGATTGTAGTATGTTCTGTGGGGGGACCAGCCTGAAGTGTAAATTTAAGATCAGGTCTTTTGTAAGCCTATCCCTTACAGTCACTTTTTAGTTTTCCCCATATATGCATGCAGATGTTTTTGAATATCCTAGTCTCTTAAGATCTGGCTCCCAAAAGGGGAAAAAGAGAAACATGAAAGGAAGGATTTTAAAAAAAGGGTTCTAGCCCTTTAAATCCTCTGGAAGTCACTTTAGCAGGAAGGAGACGGGCTTAAAACAATGGGGAAAAGTTTGACAGTAATAGCTGCTGTCTCTTTGCACCTTTGTGATCAGAAGTAGCAATCAGCAATCTGCTATTTCCTATGACTAAGACTTGAGAGATGAATAAGTCTTTGCTATGGGGTATGGATGGAAGAAAGGCATCCGAGATAGACAGCAGGAAAAGTGGCTCTGATATTATAACAGAGCCTGGCCTGTTTAGGGAACTGCACAGAACTCAGTATGGATGGTGCATTGGCCTCAAAGGGATAACTGTTAAAAGTGAAGGATAAAGAAGTAGGGAAGATCCAGTTTCTGAAACATCCCTTCAGAAAGATTTTAAGCCAATTAACAATTTTTTTCTGTCTTACACCTACACATAAAATTTCTACATCATGCAAATATTAGTATGTAAGAGAATTATACTGTTAGGTAGATTCTAATTTTTTTAGTAACCAAAGTACCACACTTACTTTTAATCCTTTCTAAGACCTCAGAGTCACTTTAAGGCATTCAGTTTTCATACTTAATAAGTACTGAATTTACTTTCAAACTATAAGATACAATAGCATTATTGTCTGAAACACTCACATTCATGAATTTATAGTACATTCCATTGTCTCATACCTGCACGTTGTAGCAAACACAGCTCGTTGATACTTATATATTTCTTAAACACATCCATACAAACCTACAAGTAATGAAAAACATAACATTACCTTTTTATATTTCATAAAAAAGACACAAATTTCTATCCTATCTTTCTGCTTATTCTATTTTTTTAAGTGAATTTAAAGCAATGGCATAAAAAGTTGAAGTTAGGTTAACTCACAAATTTGAAATGCATATCGAATTCACTACAGAAACCTTTTAGAGATGCTCTGACAAAGAAATAGTCAAGGAAATAGAAAAGATTAGCAAGCAATTGGGGAAGTAGGAAATCCTTGAATATTTGAAATTAAAAAAACCTTATTTAAGGTCATTTAAAAAATAACATTTACTGGTGCAGATAAATACATTTACCAATAGATTAGAACAGAGAACCTACAAACAGACCCACTCATATATAATCAGCTGATTTATATGAGAGGTGACCCTGCAGTACAGTGGGGGAAGGAATGGTCTTTTTTTAAAAAGTAAATGGTGTTGGGTCACTTAGGGATCCACATGGGAAAAAATATTTATCTTGACATTTTTCTCACATCATAAACAAAAATCAATACTAGGTGGCTTAGTGTTCTAAATGCAAAGATAAAACAACAGACCTTTTAAAGAAAAATAACAAAAGATCTTGGCAAAGATTTCTTCAATAGGATACAAAAAGTTAACATAAAAAATTGACAAAATTGGACTACATAAAAATCAAGAAATCCTGTTTACCAAAAGACACTTTTAAGAGGGTGAAAGGGCAACCTGTACACTAGTAGAAGTTACCTGCTATACACATATCCAACAACGAACTTAGAATATATAAAGAATTCTTAAGATAGATAAAAAAAAGATAATCCCATAGACTATAGGCAAAATATTTAGGATTTCCCAAAAGAGGGTATCCAAATGTCCAATAATGATTTTGAAAGATGCTCAGCTTCATCAGTCATCATCAGGGAAGGTATCACTCCCCACCCACCAGACTGGCTAAAATTGAAAGGCTGATCAATACCAAGAGCTGGTAAGGCTATGAAGCAACCAGAACTCTCAGACATTGCTGGTGAGAGTGTAATTTGGCAGACCACTTCGGAAATCTGTTTGGTGGTGTCAACTAAAGTTGAATCTATGTAGATCCTATGACCCAACAATTCCAGTTTTAAGTATAACCCATCAGAAAGTGTACATATATTCACCAAAAGACATGCAGAAGAACACTGATAGCATCACTACTGTAATTACCACCCAAATGAATCAAAAGTAATATTTATCAATAAAATAAATTTTGATACACCCACACAAAGGAATATTCAATATTATACAGCAATGAGAAAGAAATGTTTGTAAATAAGTAAAAACTATAGATGGATCTCAAAAATATTTTTTTAAAGATTTTTTTTAAATTTATTTATTCGACAGAGATAGAGACAGCCAGCGAGAGAGGGAACACAAGCAGGGGGAGTGGGAGAGGAAGAAGCAGGCTCCCAGCGGAGGAGCCTGATGTGGGGCTCGATCCCAGAACGCCGGGATCACGCTCTGAGCCAAAGGCAGGCGCTTAACCGCTGTGCCACCCAGGCGCCCCTGAATCTCAAAAATATTGAGCAAAAAGCCAGAAACTAACGAAAACAGACTGTATGACTTCATTTATATAAAGCACAAAACCAGGCAAAGCTCATCTATGCTACTAGGAGTCAAAGAAAATCTGAATTAAAACATATGACTGAGATAATTATTAAAACAATCTCTACTTCAAAGACTTTACATATTTTACCTTTTCATCCCCTTGCTCAGGCACATGAGCAAACTTGCACTGTGATCGCTCACAGCCACGTAATGTATTAAAATGAAATTTGCAATATCTATGGGGTAGCATCAACCCTAGGGACTTCTGGAACACCTAGAAAATTAGATAAATTCTCTATGTTAATTGTAAAACACCACAATCAACTGAGAAAGTATTTGAAGGAACCAGAAATATTATATACCCAAAACAGTATCAAGACAAATTGTTTGCTGACTTGATTAAAATTAAAAAACTCCAATTTATATTTTCAAAAAAAATGAAAAAAATTTAAAATGATTTGTCTGAATTTCTGCAATTTCCTTCAACATAAAATATTCCAAAGTTACTACTGCTTTACTTTATATGTTTTTAAAAGTTTATAATTCCCTCCCCTTTCTCATATACCTGCCCCTTTTGCTTTTTATAATAAAAAGTTATTCTATTATAATATGCATCATATTTCAGATGCATTTATTTAGAACACAAATTTTCCATAGCTTTTCTGATTAATAGAAAGAGAAATGACAGAATCAAAGTATTTACAACAAACTTTTCCTACAAACTGCTTTAATTAAATCACTAGCTTTCTCTTTCACCACAGGTAACTATTCATCCTATATTTTCTGTTTTGGATATCCCCTCTCCATCCTACCCACCCAGCCTTCTGCTTTAAAACTCTTATATTATTTGTGAATATCCTCTGAATCACTACTCATTTTCTGCTTCTTACCACCAGCTGCCATTCAAAATTTTAAAAAATGATAGGGTAATATGACCAAAATATGTGCTTTATAGGATTATGGTTTTTTTTTAAATATGGAAGACTTACCCCTACATTTTTTTCCCTCTTAAATATTTCACAAGTTTCAGGATTCTGCAGCTTTAGGAGATAATGTTTTCCTGGAAATCTGAAATCTAGAAATGATTAAGAATGACATCACACACCAACATGTTGTGGCTTCTGCCCTTCATAACAATGAAACGGATTACCACTACTATTGCTTTCGAGTTCCCCTTTGGACTACTCATACTCAGTTCACTGACTATGATGCTACAGTGTGTGCCTGTGAAATAAAAAATGACTTACATCTTAGCTGCTCCTTAGGTATTTCTAGGCCTAAATGTAAAATTTTAAACTCATTTTAAACTGAAGATACTTTCTTAAAAGCCTCATACAGCAGCACTGAACACTGTATTCAAATGACAGTCTCTATATTAAACAGACATATATGATACACAATTAAAATTTCTAAGGAAAGAAAACTGACAAACCCATTATGAAATGAACTATGTACTCCCCACAAATTCATACGTTCAAGCCCTAATCCCCAGTGTGACTTTATTTGAAGATAAGGTCTTTTTGGGGCGCCTGGGTGGCTCAGTCAGTTGAGCGTCTGCCTTTGGCTCAGGTCATGATCCCAGGGTCCTATGATCTAGCCCCACATCAGGCTCCCTGCTCAGCGGGGAGACTGCTTCTCCCTCTCCCTCTCCCTCTGCCTGCTGCTCTGTCTGCTTGTGTGTACGCGTGCACGCATGCATTCTCTTTGTCAAATAAATAAATAAATAAATAAATAAATAAAATCTCGAAGACAGGGCCTTTCACAGAATTAAGGTTAAATGGGGTCATAAGGGGCGCCTGGGTGGCGCAGTCGTTAAGCGTCTGCCTTCGGCTCAGGGCGTGATCCCGGCGTTATGGGATCGAGCCCCACATCAGGCTCCTTCGCTGGGAGCCTGCTTCTTCCTCTCCCACTCCCCTGCTTGTGTTCCCTCTCTCGCTGGCTGTCTCTCTCTCTCCAAATAAATAAAAATAAAATCTTTAAAAAAAAAAATAAAAAAAAAATAAAAAATAAATGGGGTCATAAGGGTGAGACACTGATCTGATGGAATCAGTATCTTTATAAGAAGAGACATCAAGAGAGTTGCTCTCTCTCTCCATGCACATGCATCAAGGAAAGGCCATGTGAGGACTTAGCAAGAAGGCAGCCATCTGCAAGCCAGGAAGAGAGCCAGAAACTGAATCCTGCCAGAACCCTGATCTTAGACTTCTAGCTTCCATAACTGTGTGAAATAAATTTCTGTTGTTTAGGCCACCCAGTCTGTGGTATTTTGTTATGGCTGCCTGAGCTACAAATACACCAGGCATTCTACCCCTTGGTCTTTTAAAAGGAGAATTAGGACATTTAGAAATGTTTTTCTCTAAAGATAAAAAAATAAAAATGTTTATTTTAAATAATTTCATTTTTCACTTGGCAGTATTCAGATGAATCTGGAACAAGATTAAGTTTCTGCTGCATAGCTTTGCTGTAATTTTCATTATAAAAACTGTTAAGGCTTTTTAAGATAAAACACACGATCATTTGGGCGTGCTGCTGTAGTACACAACACCAGACAGCACGAAGTCAGTAACAGGAAAGTACAGAAGAATTAGGGGTGCGCTACACAAAGAAATTTTATTGTTTCTAAATTCATTCTTCAGTCTTGCTTATTTTGTTCAAAGCATTATGGATTATCAAAAAAACTGACACAAATTCTAAAATAATTATAAAATTCCAAAATACTCAACTAAAATATGAATATTTTAGGTATAGCCTATAATTTATCTGTACTACTGCTATCACATAAATACAGAAATTTAAGAAACTGTTCCATCAAAAGTTCTAAGTAAAGGTATACAAACTTTCTAATTTTAACATATTCTAGGCTTGTTTTGATTTTTCTAATCTTTTTTGTTTTTGGCAAAAAAAAAAATCTCTTATCCAGTTTCTATATTATCAAAATATAGAATTTTATTAAGAAAACAGTACCATTCATCCAGGGCTTCAGTAACATGTCTTCTTGATGACCACTTAAATTCAAAGGCGGCACTGACAAGCCCAGAGGTTTTGGGGCCAGTACTGCTAAGTGACATTCACCAACCATAATCTCTGCATTTTTAGACTCTTCACTGTGTGAGCAGAAAAGCCAAAAGCAGAATTTAAGTTTATTCTAAGAACATTAAAGTAATAAGAATCAAATAAGTGGAAACACAAACTAACACACTACGTATATGCTATGCACCATGCTGTGTATTGTTACCATACTATGATTCTTCAGTATTTTCAATAAGTGTTCTTGCCTTCTTAAATAGAAAACCAATGCTTGTTAAATGGCTGGGGTACAGGTAGGAGTAAGGTAGTTGGGTTAAAACTAGAGCAGAATATTTTTGATCATGTCAGACAAAATGTCTGAGGAGGAACTGAGCTAGCATTCTAATCCAGAAAAGATCAGCCAATTATTCTATTGATAGTACGATGAAATAAATGAATTATAAATTATTCTTCGGGACAAGTATATTTAATAAATTTATACATGTACTTGAGAGCTTCCTTTGGGAAGAAGGTATAAAAAATGTACTGTTCTTGGTTGCTTAAACAGCTTCAACTATATTTTAATATGTGAGATCCTATATACCCAATTTTAGAAAAACTTAGAGTTTTCTTGAATTTCACTTATCTAGAAAAAGAAATAAGCAAGGGGGAGAGTGGGAAGTATCTCAAAGCTGACTGATAGATATAATTGAATTTAGTTTTTAGGAGAAAAATCACTGATACTATAATATTTTACCTTAAAAACAATTCTAATAAGCTTTTTCAGCTGGGGTTCCCTGGGCCAGAGGAGAATAAAAATAGTAAGAAAGAAGAGGGTCCCACACTCCTAACAGTTCAAACTTAGTAGCACTGACAGAGCTTAAAAATTACACAGGGGATGCACAGGTGTCCATTCAGTCAAGCAGTGAAGTGTCTGCCTTTGGCTCAAGTCATGATCCCAGGGTCCTGGAATCAAGCCCTGCATCAGGCTTCCCTGCTCAGTGGGGAGTCTACTTCTCCCTCTGCCCCTACCCCTGCTTATGCGCATGCTCTCTCAAATAAATAAAATCTTAAAAAAAAAATTACACAGAAAATAAAGATATTCATTTCTCTTTCTAACTTGGGACATCATTAATATGTGCAATCAACATAACCTTCCTCAAAACAAAAGTAATAATACAGAACAAATAAGAATTATGGAATTTTACAGAGGGAAGAGATTAGTAAAATTCTTTTGTTTTTGATTGGATGACTGAAGCTTGGGGTAATGCAGTGACTTGTCCAATGTCACACTCCTGGTCATTATGGTAGAGCCAAACTGATGATAAAACTCTTGAGGCTGCAATGACACTATTTGATTTGTAAGCAAAATGCTTTCAATAGAAAAAAAAGTTAACTTTTATCATTTTTTCCCTTTTAAAATTTCAAATGGTCATGGATCAAACTGGGTTTCTGTGCCAATCTAATTCTTACCTAGGCTCTTCCTTCGTACTTCTCAAACTTGAGAACGTATTAGGATCAGCTAGTGGCCTTGTGGAACACAGACTGATGGGCCTCATCTCCAGAATTTTTGATTCAGCAGGTCACGGACAGGACCAAATAATCTGTATTTGTGACATGTTCCCACTTGATGCTACTGCTACAAGGATCACACTTTGAAAACTACTGCCTCAATGTAAAAGGACTTGAACACATTTGTCACCTGATCTGAGTATACCTTGCCTCATCAGCAAAATGGGGGTGCAGGAAGGATCAGGTGATCTCCAAGGTGTCCTCCAACTCTAAGCTTGGTATTTGCATATGTTCTAGTGAGTGTACTGTAACTCTTAGTACTAATTACCACAACCACATCAGATACCTGCAAACTGCAATAGTCACCTGATTTATATCATTTTACCTTCATAAAAGTCATGTACACATTCTTTTTTCTTTTATCACTATTCCTTATTCCTTCCTCAAAAAAATATTTTAATGGCTCAAAAATATTTGTCACAGCTTTAAGGTAACTGAAAGCATCCCTGACATCTGGGTATATCTGATATACCAATTAATAATATCCATGTATGGCTTAAGGCATAGTAGCCCAAGTACATAGAGCAGAGAATAAAAAACACACTCAAAACACAAATTATATGACTATTTTTAAATTACATAATTAAAAATGGTACAGACCTTTTGCAAACTTCAAAAATATTTTCTTTTTCTTCTTTAATAGTCACCTTTTCTGCAAATCTATACTGTAAAGAGATTATGGTTAAAAAGTCAAAGTGAATATTTCTGTATTCCATATTAAGCTACGAGGCTTACCAGATTATTTAGAATGTATTAGATGTTCATTAAACCACTAGCATAATGGCCAACTGACAATTCTGTATTATTTGAAATAATATTGACTTAAAAATTCCACTGTTAAGAGAAAAATTAATAGAAATCATAAATTTTCTCAGCTTTTGACATCGCCTTTAGTTAAGCCAACATTTAAAATTATTATGAACAACTAAAGTTATATTTGTTTTCATTCAGATAAAAAGCTTTAAGTAATTTTTATTTTCAGACAGTATTTATGAACATTTATTTTTCTCATTAAAAGTATTTATATGTATTTCATATATCACTATACTCGAAACATTTAACATTAGTGTTCTGGAATTGTGACTTTCTAATTATAAGGAAGTTATACATGCGTAAATATTAAACTTTTGAAAAAACAGGCCGGCATCAAGAAAATAAACCCCCAAATCACCTATCATTTGAGCAGAGATAATCATTTAATATCTTATTTTACATCTCTCTAGTCTTTTTTTTTTTCTATTTTTATTTTTTAAAAAAATTTTATTTATTTATTTAACAGAGAAAGACAGCCAGCAAGAGAGGGAACATAGGCAGGGGTAGTGCTAGAGGAAGAAGCAGGCTCCCAGTGGAGGAGCCTGATGTGGGGCTCAATCCCAGGACTCTGGGATCACGCCCTGAGCCGAAGGCAGACGCTTAACGACTGACCCACCCAGGCACCCCCTCTCTAGTCTTTTTAATTTTGAAAAACTTAATTTTTTAATTATTAAAATTTTTTCCAGTCTCATTAAGAATTGATATATATTACTGTATAAGTTTAAGGCATACAGCATGATGGCTGGATTTACATATATTGTAAAATCATTACAGTAGATTCAGCTAACACCCATCTTTTCATGGAAATATGGCAAAAAGAAAGAACAAGAGAAAAAAAATTTTCTCCTTATGATGAGAACTCTGAAAATGTACTCTCTTAACAACTATCTTTTTTTTTTTTTTTTTTTTTTTTTTTGAGAGAGAGAGAGAGCGTGAGCACACGCACATGCAGGCATGGAAGGAAGGGCAGATGGAGAAGAGAGAGAATTTTAACCAGGCTTCATACACAGCATGGAGCTCAACTCTGGGCTCAATCTGACAACCCAGAGATCATGACCTGAGCTGAAATCAAGAGTCAGATGCTTAACCGACTGAATCACCCAGGCACCCCAACAACTATTCTTTTTTAAAGTACATAAGCATATATTAAAATAATGATACACACTGCATATACTATTAATCCTTGCAAAGAAAATTATAAAAATCAACAGAGAAACATAAAACATTCACAAATACAAAAATATGTCATGTTCCCGAATGAGACTATTAAAGGTAAAGATGTTAATTCTCCCCAAATTAATTTATACATTTTAAAAACCACTTTATTATGTGAATTTAAAAGCACTCTTAGGAGAACAGCCAAAAATTATTTTAAATTTATACTACACCTTCGTGTCTTTTAAAGCAAGCCTTCCTTGTTTTATTTTTATTTTACTTGCTATTTTTATTTTTCAAATAGTTGACAGTATGGTATTAGTACAAGGACCCGTGCAATCAATGAAACAAAAGAAAAGGAATAGTTCCATACATAAAAATGTGAGAATATTAAAGATAGCATTTGAAATTTGGGAGGAAATGATTCAATACATGGCAGTAGAAAAACAGGCTAGTTAACTGGGTAGAAAACAACTTTGGTACCAACTCACCATATGTCAAAATACTTTTTAGGTTCATTAAAGATTTAAATATAAAAAATAAATGTCAAAAGTAGCAAAAATAAAATAAAGGTGGGTATTTTTATAATTTGGAGGGTGGAAAAAGCCTAAGCATGACACCAAAAGCAGAAATAAAAAATTATGATATCAACAGGTACGAATATAAATATTTTAGATATTTTCTTTTTTTAATAATATTATATTATGTTAGTCACCATACAGTACATCCCTAGTTTTTGATGTAAAGTTCCATGATTCATTACTTGCGTATAACACCCAGTGCACCGTGCCCTCCTTAATACCCATCACCAGCCTATCCCATTCCCCCACCCCCTCCCCTCTGAAGCCCTCAGTTTGTTTATACTAGGAGAATACAAAAACCATCCATCAAAAAAATTTTTAAAGGGTACACTGTCTCTACATTCTTTCTCCCAAGATAAATTTTAGATTCAGATAGATGAAAATTCAAACGTAATAAAAAACAGAAAATAACACCAGGAGAAAATACAGGAGGAAATTTTAAATCCTGAAATGGGGAAGGGCTTCTCTAAATATGACTCATAACTCAAATACCATAACAGAAAACTAACAGATTGACTAAAAATAAAAACCTCCTTCAAGGTAAAATAAAACTCCTAAATCAAGTCAGATTACAGAGAAGAAAATAGGAGAAAGTGAGGGAACATATGACAAAGAATACATTTTTTGTTTATGTGCTTTTGTTTTGCACTTTCAAGTTTTCATTTAAATTCCAGTTAGTTAACATATGGTGTAATGCTAATTTCAGGTGTAGAATTTTGTGATTCATCAATTACATAAAACACCCAAAGCTCATCACAAGTGCCCTTCTTAATAGCCTTCACCCATTTAACCCATACCTCTGCCCATCTCCCCTCCATCAACCCTGTTTGTTCTCTATAGTTAAGAGTCTGTTTATGGTTTGCCTCTCTTTTTTCTCCCATGTTCATCTGTTTTGTTTCTTAAATTCTACACATAAGTGAAATCATATGGTATTTGTCTTTCTCTGACTTATTTCACTTAGCATAATATTCTCTAGCTCCACCCATGTTGTTGCAAACAGCAAGAATTCATTAATTTTTATGGTTGAGTAATATTCTGTTATATATATAATACATCTTCTTTATCCATTTATCAGTTGGTGGACATTTGGGCTCTTCCCATAATTTGGCTACTGTTGATAATGTTGCTATAAACACAGGGGTGGACATATCCCTTCAAACCAGTAGATTTGTATCCTTTGGGTAAATACCTAGTAGTACAATTGCTAAATCATAGGGCAGTTCTATTTTTAACTTTTTGAGGAACCTCCATACTGTTTTCCAGAGTGACTGCACCAGCCTGCATTCCCACCAACAGTGTAAGAGGGTTCCCTTTTCTCTGCATCCTCGCCAACATCTGTTGGTCTTGGTTGTTAATTTTAGTCATTCTGACAGGTGTGAGATGATATCTCATTGCAGTTTTCATTTGTATTTCCCTGACAATGAGTGATGGAAGAATATGTTTAATACATGAAAAGTTCCTACAAGTAAAAAAAAGATCAAAATCTCAGAAGAAAAATGGGCAAAAAACATAAAAAGAAAGTTAATAAAAAAGCATAAATGGCCTTTCAACATACTAAAAGATGCTTAGTCTCATAAGAGAAAAGCAAATTAAAACTAAAAGTCATTTGTAAAAATAGACAGATGGGACAAAAATTTTAATACTGAGTTGGTTAGTGTATGGGGAGAAAACTGGCATTCTTACCCAATGTTGTTGGAAGTATAAACCACAGCCATCTTTATGTAGGCCAATCTGACAATTCTACTTCTAAGAATTAATCCAAAAATTCTTGCGCATATACAAAATGCCTTATGTTCAAGGATACATAATGCAGCAATATTTAAATAGCAAAAAATGGGAACAAACCAAGTGTCCACCAACAGTGGAACTTGTTGAATAGAGTATATTCATGCAGTAGATAATTATACAATTATAAAAACAAGGCATGATTACATACATTGAAAAGAAACACTCCATTATATATTAAGTTTAAAAAGCAAGATAAAGAATGGTATGTTACCATTTGTATAAAATGCTACCATTTGTATAAAATTAAAAAGAATATACAATAGGTCCACTTTGAGAAATGGCAGAGTATGTCTCATTGGGCTAATCCTCCTGCAGGTAAAAACTATAATCCCTAGATAAAATATTTAAAAAATCTCTGCCTGAAAACACTAGAAATATATGAAAAGCTGGCAGAATCTGGAGGGAAGTCTATACTTGGAAAGAAGGAATAGCACTGGCTAACTCTTCTGCTTTTAGCTTTATTCCTGAAGGCAGGTCCTAGTTGGAACTGCTTGAGAAGGCCAAAAATTTGCCTTACTGAAACAACAAGCCAGAAGGCTAAGTTTAGGATAAAGTCAGTTAGGATAAAGTCCCAGTTGGGAAGTAAGGCTGGGAATCCAGGAAAGGAGAGAGCCTAAGAGAGGAAACCCTGAAATCTGCTTATAAACTTCATCCAGATTTCTTGCTGACCACTGAACTATATTTTTGTAAGGTAGACTCCAAACAGCCCAGCTAAAGCTAAAAGAACTGAACAAATATTTAAACTGTCTGCTACTGCAGAAGAGTATCTGGAGGCTAAGTTCACCTAAGTTACAATCTTATCCTGCAATTACCATACAGCCAGCAACTGCAGACGTGGGCATTTATTCGAGAAGTTAAAAATTAAGTTCACCAGATACTGGTACACGAATGTTTATAGTAGCTTTTTTTGTAATTGCCCAAAACTGTAAACAACGCAGATGTCCAGCAGTGAGTGAAGATCTTTCAAATAAACTGTGGTAACCCATCCCATGGAGTATTGCTAAGAAATAAAAATGAATGAACTATTGATGCGTGCAACAAACTTGATGACTATCCAGAGGATTATGCTGGGAAAAAAAATCTGAAGAGGTTACACTCTCAATGATTCCATTTATGTAACATTCTTGAAATGACAAAATTATAGAAATGGAGAACAGATTAATGATTGGCAAGGGTTAAGGAATGGTTAGGGGTAGCCAGGAAGAAAGGAGGCATGGCTATAAGGGCAACAAGAGGAATTGTTGCTGTGATGGAAATGTTCTGTATCTCTAACTGTATTAATGTCAATATCCTGGTTGTGATATTGTACTACAGTTTTGCAATGTTACCATTGGGGGAAACTGGGTAAAGGGTACATGAGATCTGTTACTTCTTACCACTGCATGTGAATCTTTTTTTTTAATAATAATTTTTCTATTATATTTTGTTCATCACTCTATAACCATTTCCAAGTTAAAAGAATGTGGGATGCTGCTAAGGCAGTATTCATGGATAAATTTATAACACTAAATTGTCTTAAAAAGAGTAAGTTTTAAATCAATGACCTTAGCTGCAACCTTAAGAAACTACAGGAAGATGGGAAAAATCCAAAGAAAGCAGAAAAAAGGAGAAAATAATGACCAAAGTCAGTGAAATAGAAAACAGAACAACAGAGAAAAAAAATCAGTCAATAAAACCAAAGCTGGTTCTTTTATAATAGTAACAAAATTAATAATCTCCTAGCCAACCTTCAGCAAATCCACATCTGTTTCAAAATACCAAAATTACAGGGGCACCTGGGTGGCTCAGTCGTTAAGCGTCTGCCTTCGACTCGGGTCATGATCCCAGGGTCCTTGGATCGAGCCCCACATCGGGCTCTCTGCTCAGCAGGAAGCGTGCTTCTCCCTCTCCCACTCCCCCTGCTTGTGTTCCCTCTCTTGCTGTGTCTCTCTCTGTCAAATACATAAAATATTAAAAAAAACCACCAAAATTACAGAGATGGAAAACAGATTAACGTTTGCTAAGATTAGGAATGTTAGATGTAGGGGGAAAGGTGTAACCAAGGAATAACATAAGGGAGATCTTTGTAGTGTTGGAATAATTCTTTATCTTGATTGGAGTAGTGACTACAAAAATCTGCCCACTTAATAAAATACACAGAAGTACATATACTCACATCTAATATCTGATTCCTGTTTCTGATATTGTACTTAAAGATGTAATCACTGGGAAAACTAGCTGAAGGGTACTTACATCCTCTCTATACTACTTTTGCAATTTCCTGTGGATCTACAATTATTTCAAAATAAAAAC
Source organism: Ursus maritimus (assembly GCF_017311325.1). NCBI lineage: Eukaryota > Metazoa > Chordata > Mammalia > Carnivora > Ursidae > Ursus > Ursus maritimus. The sequence goes on along the minus strand of NW_024424453.1, from coordinate 56,980,308 downwards.
TTTAAAAAAAGTATACTAGCATTTTAACTCTCTAGGGTTCAAAACTAGATTCATTAAGCAATTACTACAACCATGGTAAACCTAACAATTGTTACGTAAGGATTCTGGGTATAACTGATATATAAGACAAAATAAAAACAAGGTCTCTGGGGCGCCTGGGTGGCTCAGTCGTTAAGCGTCTGCCTTCGGCTCAGGGCTGATCCCGGAGTTCTGGGATCGAGCCCCACGTCAGGCTCTTCCCCTGGGAGCCTGCTTCTTCCTCTCCTACTCCCCCTGCTTGTGTTCCCTCTCTCGCTGGCTGTCTCTCTGTCAAATAAGTAAATAAAATCTAATGAATCATCAAACTTTGCATCAGAAACCAGGCATGTACTGTATGTGACTAACATAATATAATAAAAAACATTTAAAAAAATCTTTAAACAAACAAACAAAAAAACCCAACAAGGTCTCTGGAGAAACAGAATATATATATTACTTAGTTATTACATAAATTAATATATATAAAAAAAGATAAATAAGGAAGAATTTCTAAAAATTCATAGAAAACTATATATAAATGCAGAAAAGTGGTAGCTCACATGTACATCCTAAAGTTAACCAATCTATCCCCTCAAACTTCTAAAATGTAAGGGGAGAGAAATGAATAAAGTTTAATTCCCAAATTTGGGGGCCAGATAGATATCTTAAAGACAAATATTATTATCTAGTCATGTATTTTCTAAAAAGTTGATACTTTAAGGCTCACCATGGTATTAGAAGAATAAATGTATCATCCCCTTCTCTTAAACAAAAACAAGAAAACCATGACAGACTATGGACTCTGGGAAACAAACTGAGGGCTTCAGAGGGGAGGGGGATGGGGACTGGGATAGGCTGGTGATGGGTATTAAGGAGGGCACGTATTGCATGGTCCACTGGGTATTATACGCAAGTAATGAATCATGGAACTTTACATCAAAAACTAGGGATGTACTGTATGGTAACAAACATAATATGATAAAAAAATATTATTAAAAAAAAAAAAGACGTGCAACCAGCAGCCTCCATGGGTCAAGTAAAAAAAAAAAATCGTGGAGGAGGAGTTAAGATGGTGGAGGAGTAGGGGTCCCCTTTTTCAGTTGGTCCCGAGTCGAGCTGGATAGGTACCAGACCATCCTGAACACCCACGGAATCAGTCTGAGAGGCAGGAACATATATCTGGATCTCTGCAAATGAACATCTCCAGCACTGAGTACTGAGGTACGAAGTGGGGAGCCGTGAATCCGCGCAAAGATATCGGAAGATAAACTGAAGGGGGAGGGAGCTGCCGCATTTGGGCACAGGGAAGTGGTAGCCACCTGCACTGGGGAATGGGCTGACTCGAGGTCTGGCACCCGCAAGAGAGCAGACTGAGACCGTGAGCAGGGAACGCGTGCGACCAGTATGCAAACCAGAGCTCTGGAGTGCGCACCCGAACCACAGTGAAACGGAACTCCGGAGCGCGTGGGGGCGACTGGCGGCTGGCAGTGTTAGAAACACAAAGGACAGTGACGCGCCAGCTCTGGAAGAGAGGGCTGGGACGCTGGGTGTGGGGTGCACATCCCGGGATGCTGTAGGGTTTAGCAGCACCAACAGAAGCAGAGTTAAAGTGGCCAGAAGAGCCCAGTGGAGAGAGGACTGCGATCCCTCTGTTCTGAGATAGAGGCTGGGATACGGCCACTGCTGCTCTGACTCTCAGAAGAGGCACAGCAAACCGCCAGGGAAAGCCGCCAGAGAACAAAAGCCTGGAAATACCGGCTCACAGTGTACCCATCCCCATCCCCCCTCGCAGGGGACAGGGAGACTCTATCCAAACAGGGATGCCTGAGTATCAGCATGTCAGGCCCTTTCCCCAGAAGGCAGGCTGAAAAATCAAGAAGCTCACATATCTAAGGTCCCTATAAAATAAGTACACACTGCACAGGTCCTGGTCAATAATTTGGGCACTGAACAACCCTGCAACCTCTCCTCAGCAGAATGACGAGAAGGAGAACTCCCCCCCAGCAAAGAAAACACAATGAGTCTGTGGATGCTGCCACAGAACTGATGGATATGGATATAACCAAATTATCAGAAATGGAATTCAGAGTAACAATGGTCAAGATGATGTGTAGACTTGAAAAAAATGTTAATGAAAATATTAACGAGAATATAGAATCTCTAAGGGTGGAAATTAGAGCGAATCTGGCAGAAATTAAAAATGCTATGAATCAAATGCAGTCAAAACTAGAGGCTCTGATGGCCAGGGTGAATGAGGCTGAAGAACAAATTGGCGAATTGGAGGATGGGTTAGTAGAAGAGAAAGCTAAAAAAGAATCTTGGCTCAAAAAAATCCAATCTCAAGAATGTAGGTTACGGGAGATTACTGACTCAATGAAATGTTTCAATGTCAGAATCATCGGCATCCCCAAGGGGGTGGAAAAAAACAGAGGTCTAGAAGAGATATTGAACAAATTGTAGATGAAAAACTTCCCTAATCTAACAAAGGAAAGAAGCATTCGCGTCCAAGTGGCAGAGAGGATCCCTCCCAAGAACAACCACGACAAACCTACACCACATCAAGTCATAGTGCAATATGCAAATATTAGATCCGAGGATACAGTATTGAAAGCAGCCAGGGCAAAGAAATTTCTCACGTACCAAGGCAAAGGTATCAGAATTACATCAGACCTGTCTACACAGACCTGGAATAAGAGAAAGGGTTGGGGGGGGCATTTTTAAAGCTCTTTCAGAGAAAAACATGCAGCCAAGGATCCTATATCCAGCAAGGCTGTCATTCAGAATTGATGGAAAGATAAAGACCTTCCAGAATCACCAGTCACTGACCAATTTTGTAACCACGAACCAAGCCCTACAGGAGATATCAAGGGGGGTTCTATAAAAGTAAAAAGGCCCCAACAGTGAGACAGAACAGAAAGTCACAATCTATACAAACAAAGACTTTACTGGCAACATGGCATCATTAAAATCATATCTCTCAATAATCAGTCTCAATGTGAATGGCCTAAATGCTCCCATAAAATGCCAAAGGGTTGCAGACTGGATAAAAAGACATGACCCATCCATTTGCTGTCTACAGAGACTCACTTTGAACCTAAAGATACATCCAGACTGAAAGTAAAGGGATGGAATACCATCTTTCATGCCAATGGACCTCAAAAGAAAGCTGGGATAGCAATTCTCATATAGAGAGATTGGATTTTAAACTAAAGACTATAGTTAGAGACACAGAAGGGCACTCTCTTATTCTTAAAGGATGTATCCAACAAGTGGATATGACAATTATAAATATATATGCCCCCAACAGGGGAGAAACAAGATACACAAGCCAACTCTTTTTTTTTTAAGATTTTATTTATTTATCTGATAGAGAGATAGCCAGCCAGAAAGGGAACACGGCAGGGGAGTGGGAGAAGAAGAAGGAGGCTCCCAGCGGAGGAGCCTGATGTGGGACTCGATCCCGGAATGCCAGGATCATGCCCTGAGCTGAATGGAGATGCTTAACGACTGCGCTACCCAGGCGCCCCCACAAGCCAACTCTTAACCAGAATAAAGAGACACATAGATAAAAATGCGTTAATAGTAGGGGACCTCAACACTCCACTATCAGCAATAGATAGATCACCTAAGCAGAAAATCAACAATGAAACAAGAGCTTTGAATACCATACTTGACGAGTTGGACCTCATAGATATATATAGAACACTACACCCCAGAACAAAAGAACACTCATTCTATTCTAACGCCCATGGAACATTCTCAAGAATAGACCATGTTCTGGGTCACAAAACAGGTCTCAAGCGATACCAAAAGACTGAGATTATTCCCTGCATGTTCTCAGACCACAATCTTTGAAATTGGAACTTAATTCCAAGGAAAAATTTGGAAGAAACTCAAACACTTGGAGACTAAGAACCATCCTGCTCAAGAATGATTCGATAAACCAGGAAATCAAAAATCAATTTAAACAATTTATGGAGACCAACGAGAATGAAAACACAATGGTCCAAAACCTATAGGACACTGCAAAGGCAGTCCTAAGGAAAAATATATAGCCATCCAAACCTCACTCAAAAGAGTAGAAAAATCTAAAATGTAGTTTTTATATTCTCACCTCAAGAAGCTGGAACAGCAACAGAAGAATAGGCCTAATCCATGCACGAGAAAGCAGTTGATCAAGATTAGAGCAGAGATCAATGAATTAGAAACCAGGAGCACAGTAGAGCAGATCAACAGAACTAGAAGCTGGTTCTTTGAAAGAATAAATAAAATAGACAAACCACTGGCAAGACTTATCCAAAAGAATAGAGTAAGGACCCAAATTAATAAAATTATGAATGAAAAGGGAGAGGTCACAACCAACACCAATGAAATTGGAAGGATTATGAGAAACTTTTATCAACAACTTTATGCCAATAAATTAAGCAATCTGGATGAGATGGAAGCCTTCCTGGAAACCTATAAACTACCAAGACTGAAACAGGAAGAAACTGATTTTTTAAACAGACCAATTAATTATGAAGAGATTGAAAGAGCGATTAAAAACCTTCCAAAAGGGGCGCCTGGGTGGCACAGCAGTTAAGCGTCTGCCTTCGGCTCGGAGCGTGATCCCGGCATTGTGGGATCGGGCCCCATATCAGGCTCCTCCGCTATGAGCCTGCTTCTTCCTCTCCCACTCCCCTGCTTGTGTTCCCTCTCTTGCTGGCTGTCTCTATCTCTGTCAAGTAAATAAATAAAATCTTTTTAAAAAAAAACCTTCCAAAAAACAAAACGCCAGGGCCTGATGGATTCCCCGGGGAATTCTACCAAACATTCAAAGAAGAAATAATACCTATTCTCCTAAAGCTATTTCAAAAAATAGAAACAGAAGGAAAGCTACGAAACTCATTCTAGGAGGCCAATATTACCTTGATCCCCAAACCAGGCAAAGACCCCATCAAAAAGAAGAATTACAGACCGATATCCCTGATGAATATGGACGCAAAATTCTCAACAAGATCCTAGCTAATAGGATCCAACAGTACATTAAAAGGATTATCCATCATGACCAAGTGGGATTCATCCCTGGGATGCAAGGGTGGTTCAACATTCGCAAATCGATCAGTGTCATAGATTATATCAACAAGAAAAAAGCCAAAAATCATATGATCCTCTCGACAGATGCAGAAAAAGCATTTGACAAAATACAGCATCCTTTCCGGATTAAAACTCTTCAGAGTGCATGGATAGAGGGTACATTCCTCAATTTCATAAAAACCATCTATGAAAAGCCTACAGCAAATATCATTCTCGATGGGGAAAAGCTGGAAGCCTTTCCCTTAAGATCAGGAAAATGACAAGGATGCCCACTCTCGCCACTATTATTCAACATAGTACTAGAAGTCCTTGCAACAGCAATCAGACGACAAAAAGGGATCAAAGGTATTCAAATCGGCAAAGAAGAAGTCAAACTGTCTCTCTTTGCAGATGACATGATACTGTATATGGAAAACCCAAAAGAAGCCACTCCCAAACTACTAGAAGTTATAGAGCAATTCAGTAGTGTGGCAGAATACAAAAACAAAGCTCAGAAATCAGTTGCATTGCTATACACGGACATTGAGACTGAAGAAAGAGAAATTAGGGAATCCATCCCACTTACAATATCACCAAAAATCATACGTTATCTTGGAATTAACTGAACCAGACACGGAAAGGATCTATATTCTAGAAACTACAAATCACTCCTGAGAGACACTGAAGAAGACACAAAAAGATGGAAAAATATTCCATGCACATGGACCGGAAGAATTAACATAGTTAAAATGTATATGCTACTCAGAGCAATCTCCACTTTCAATGCTATCCCAATAAAAATACCGATGACATTTTTCAAAGAACTGGAAAAAATAGCCCTTAAATTTGTGTGGAACCAGAAAAGGCCCCGAATCGCCAAGGAATTGTTGAAAAGGAAAAACAAAGCCGGAGGCATCACGTTGCCGGATTTCAAGCTGTACTACAAAGCTGTGATCACAAAGACAGCATGGTACTGGCACAAAAACAGACACATGGACCAATGGAACAGAATAGAGAACCCAGAAATGGACCCTCGGCTCTTGGGCAACTAATTTTTGATAAAGCAGGAAAAAACATCCAGTGGAAAAAAGACAGTCTCTTCAATAAATGGTGCTGGGAAAATTGGACAGCTACATGCAAAAGAATGAAACTTGACCACTCTCTCACACCAGACACAAAGATAAACTCCAAATGGATGAAAGACCTCGATGTGAGACAGGAATCCATCAAAATCCTAGAGGAAAACATAGGCGGTAACCTCTATGACATCGGCCACAGCAACCTTTTTTATGACACATCTCCAAAGGCGAGAGAAACAAAGGAAAAAATGAACTTGTGGGACTTCATCAAGATAAAAAGCTTCTGCACAGCCAAGGAAACAATCAAAAAAACTAAGAGGCACCCCATGGAATGGGAGAAGACATTTGCAAATGATACTACAGATAAAAGACTGGTATCCAAGATCTACAAAGAATTCTCAAACTCAACACTCAAGAAACAAATAAACAAATCAAAAAATGGGCAGAAGATATGAACAGACACTTTTCCAATGAGGACATACAAATGGCTAACAGACACATAAAAAAATGTTCAAAATCATTAGCCATCAGGGAAATTCAAATCAAAACAACACTAAGATACCACCTTATGCCAGTTAGAATGGCAAAAATTGACAAGGCAAGAAACAACAATTGCTGGAGAGGATGTGGAGAAAGGGGATCCCTCCTACATTGTTGGTGGGAATGCAAGTTGGTACAGCCACTCTGGAAAACAGTGTGGAGGTCCCTTAAAAAGTTAAAAATTGAGCTACCCTATGACCCAGCCATTGCACTACTGGGTATTTACCCCAAAGATACAGACGTAGTGAAGAGAAGGGCCATAGGCACCCCAATGTTCATAGCAGCATTGTCCACAATAGCTAAATTGTGGAAGGAGCTGAGATGCCCTTCAACATAACAATGGATAAAGAAGATGTGGTCCATATATACAATGGAATATTACTAGCCATCAGAAAGAACGATTACACAACATTTACAGCAACATGGACGGCACTGGAGGAGATAATGCTAAGTGAAATAAGTCAAGCAGAGAAAGACAATTATCATATGGTTTCTCTCACCTATGGAACGTAAGAACTAGGAAGATCGGTAGAAGAAGAAAGGGATAAAGAAAGGGGGGTAATCAGAAGGGGGAATGAAGCATGAGAGATTAAGGACTCTGAGAAACAAACTGAGGGCTTCAGAGGGGAGGGGGGGTGGAGGAATGGGATAGGCTGGTGAGGGGTAGTAAGGAGGGCACGTATTGCATGGTGCACTGGGTGTTATACGCAACTAATGAATCATGGAACTTTACATCAAAAACCAGGGATGTACTGTACGGTGACTAGCATAATATAACAAAAAATATTATTATAATTTTAAAAAAATTCTTTAAAAAAAGACCCAAACAGATGAACAAAGAAAAAAGAGTCAAACGACAAAAAACCAGACTCTTAACTATAGGGAACAAACTGGTGTTGCCAGAGAAGACCTGGGGGGTGGACATAGGTAAAATAGGTGGAGGGGATTGAAAGTACACTTTTGGTGATGAGCACTGAGTAATGTATGGAAGTGCTGAATCACTACATTGTATACCTGATACTATTATATTACTTATATGTGAATTATACTTGATTTTTAATGTTAATTAATTTTTTAAGAAGAAGTATGATATACTATAAAAATTAGTTTTTTAAAGATTTTTATTTATTTATTTAGAGGGGGTGAGGGGCAGAGAGAGAGAGGGAGAAACAGAGGCCCACGCAGTCTCCACAGTGAGCATGGAGCTGGACCCGGGGCTTGATCCCATGACCCTGGGATCATGTCCTGAGCAAAATCAAGAGTCAGATGCTCAACCGACTGAGCCACCCAGACACCTGTATTAATTTTTTTAACTGTCAGTAAAATTTGTGTTGAAGATAAAAAAAAAAAAAAAAACAAGAAATCTTACTATACTAGGAAGCAATGAAATGATTTTATAGTTTATTTTTTAAAAGTTATGCCAAAAATAGTCTACATCTTTAAAATATTTACAGTGCTAAAAATTCAGTGAATTCTGGCAAACATCTACAAGCTATCCTTGCAGGAGTGAATGGATTAAGTCTTTTCCTCAGCTTTAAGTAGAATAGAGGTTTTTTTTTTTTTTTTAATACTTCAGAGCAAGGGTTGGCAAGCTACAGCCTGCAGGCTGCCTGTTTTTGTAAATAAAGATTTACTTGAACATAGCAACCACTATTTGTTTATATATTGTCTATGGCTTCTTTCACTACGATGGCAGAGTTGACTAGCTGCAACCGCAACTATATGGCCCACAAAGTCACACAGATATTTACCATTTAGCCCTTTAAAGAAAACTTTGCTGACACTTGCTATGAAGTCAAGGAACTCTGCTGTGCGACCATGGACAAGGTACTGACTCTTAAATCTCAGTTTCTTTATCTTTTATACATGCCCCATGTCCAGTAAAGAACTATCTCAGCAAGTCAGAGTTCACTATACTGTGTACACTGAAGGTCTGGTCTTTGATCTAGTCCTTGGAGGTAACCTTTAAGCCCTTGGAATATGCTGCCCGATAATTATGTCTTTGTTTAACTGGGGGTCTGGAATCAGATAGTCTATGCTAACAATGTAATTCACGGTAGGGGCTTTGGGCCACTCTAGAAAGCCTAAACTAACAATGTGATTTATGGTGGGGGCCTTGGGTCGTGTGACATCAGCTTGATCTTTGGAGGGTCTGGAGAGACTGAGTGACTAAGGTCAGCCACACAGGCAGCCAGCCAGCCATCCCAATGTGACCAACCCCAATAAAAACTCTGACCAGAGCTCAAGTAAGTTCCCTTAGCTAGCAATACTTTGTGTTGTCATGCATCATTGCTGGGAGAAGCAGTGTCCACATGGTGTAAATTCTAGCAAAGCACTAAATCTGAGGGTGGTCTTGGAGACTCCTGAATAGCACCTCACATGTGGATAAAATGTGATAACCATTGCTAAGTGTTTTATAGTGGCTGGCTGGCATATAACAAAGGCTTGGTACATACTGGCTGTTATCATCAACTAACCACTAAGCAAGTAGTCTGTGAGATTATTCATGTTACAGGACACTTCTAGCACTTAAAGACTATTTTCAAATGGAGTTGACATTGAGTATGCATTCAACAATTATTTGTGTTATTACTCTGTATCAGCTACTGCTCTAGGTGCTAGAGATGAAGTAGTAAGGAAAATGGACAAAAATCCTTCTTTCATGGAGTTTCACTCTAGCAGCAGAAGAGAAACATAAATAAATATACACAATGTTAAGTCATAATGAACGTAAGAAAAGGGAATATGAAACGCTGGAAGAAAGAACACTGAAGTTTTAGGTTGGATGGCCAGTAAGTTATCCCTGGGAACACGAAACCTGAGTAAAGATGTGAAGGAAGTAAAAGAACCAGCTATACTCCTAATGTTTAGGAGAACATTACAGGCAGATAAAATGGCAAGGGTAAAGGCCCTGAAGTGGGAGAAAGCCTGGTATGTTCCAAGAATAGCAAGGAGGCTAGTATGGTCAGAGTGAAATGGATATGGATAGGACTACAAGAAATCAGAGAGAAAACAAGGGGTATAGGGAACAGATACAGGACACTGCAGGTGGTAGTAAGAGCTCTGGATTTGAATCTGAATTTCATTAGAAACCAACAGAGAGTTGGAAGCAGAAGAATGACATGATCTAACTTATGCTGTATTGAGAATAAACTACAAGACGGCAAAATTGAAAGCAGATGTTAGAAAGTGACTAATAATTCAGGCAAGCGATCACATTAGCTTGGGCCTATGTGGTGGTGGTTGTGGGGTGATGAAAAGTGGACAGTTTCTAGACATTATCTGAGGTAAAACCTGCAAGCTTTCCTTACAGTCTGGATATGGACTGAGAGAAAAAGTAAGGAAACCCAAAGTTTTGAGTCTGAGTAATTATGGAAGGATGGTGTTGCCATTAACAGACAAAAAGATTATCGGAAAAACTGGTTTTTGGTAGAAGAGGGGATATATATAACAGGAGTTCAGTTTTAAAAAAAAATTTTACAAATTATTTAATTTTTTAAGGTCTAACTGACATACAGTATTACCCTAGTTTCACGTATACATCGTAGTGCTTTGACAGTCATACAATACAAAATGATCACAATAGGTCTAATTACCATCTGTCACAAAGTGAATACAGTATTATTAACTATAGTCCTTATGCCCTGTTTATTTATCTTAGAACTGGAAGTTTGTATTTTTTGACCCCCTTCACCTATTTTGCCCCATCACAACCCCCCTCCTCTCTGGCAACCACCAATCTGTTTTCCGTATCTTTGAGTCCAGGTTTTGTTTTGATTCCACTTAAAAGTGAGATCATGCAGTATTTGTTTTTCTCCGTCTGACTTACTTAGTATAATACTTGTAAATAATATTGCAGTGAACACAGAGTGCGTGTATCTTTTTGAATTAATATTTTTGTTTTCTTTGGATAGCCAGTAGTGGAATTGCTAGACCTTATGGTAGTTCTATTTTTAGTATTTTGAGGAACTGCCGTAGTTTTTTTCCATGGTAGTTGTACCAATTTACACTCCTACCAGCAGTACACAAAAGTTCTTTTTTCTCCACATCCTTACCAACATTTGTTATTTATCTTTCGGATAACAGCCATTCAGACAGGTGTAAGGTGGTATCTCACTGTGGTTTTGATTTACATTTCTTTGATGAGGAGTGACTTTGAGCATCTTTTCATGTATCTGTTAGCCAACTGTACATCTTCTTCAGGAAAACACAATTTAGGTCCTCTGCCCATTTTTTAATCAGATTGTGGTTTTCTTCGTTATTGAGTTGTAGGAGTTCTTTGTTTTGGACATTAACCCCTTATCAGATATATGACATGCAAATGTCTTCTCCCATTAAGTTGCCTTTGCATTTAAGTTGCCTTTGCATTTTGTTGATAGTGTCCTTCTCTGTGTAGAAGTTTTTTTGTTTCATGTGGTCCCATTTGTTTAGTTTTGCTTTGTTTCCCTTGCCTTTGGAGTCAGATGCAAAAAAAAAAAAACAAAAACAAAAACAAAAAACAAAAAAAACCCCAAAAAACTCTGCTAAGACTTATGTCAAGGAGATTACTGCCTATGTTTTCTTCTAGGCTTTAGGGCTTCAGGTCTTACATTCAAGTCATTAATCCATTTTGAGTTAATTTTTGTATATGGTATAAAACAATAATCCATTTTCACTCTTTTGCATTTAGCTGTCCAGGTTTTCCAACATCATTTAAGAGACTGTCCTTTCCCCATTGTTATGTTCTTGTCTCCTTTATCATAAATTGATTGACTATATATGTGAGGGTTTACTTCCGAGCTCTCTATTCTATTCCATTGATCCATGTGTCCGTTTTTATGCCAGAACCATACTGTTTTGATTACTATAGCTTTTGTTTTGATTTTACTTAAAAGTGAGATCATGCAGTATTTGTTTTCCTCTGTCTGACTTACTTAGTGTAAGGAAGTGTGATACTTTAGGCTTTGTTCTTTGAATAACCAACTGCTTTCATTATTCAAGGTCCTTGGTGGTTCTATATAAATTTTAGAATTATTTGCTCTAGTTCTGTGAAAAATGCCATTGGAATTTTGATAGGGGTTGCACTGAATCTGTACATTGCTTTGGGTAGTACGGTCATTTTAACAATTCTTCCAATCCATGGGCATGGAACATATTTCCATTTGTTTGTGTCTTCAAATTCTTTCATCAGTGTCTTATCTTATAGTATACAGGTCTTTCACCTCCTTGGTTAAATTTATTCCTAGGCATTTTACTCTTTTTGATGTGATTATGAATAGGACTTTTTTTATTTCTCTTTCTGATAGTTCATTACTACTATATAAAAACACAATAGATTTTTATATATTAATTTTATATCCTGACACTTTACTGAATCCCATTCATTAGTCCTAACAGGTTTTTTTTGGTGGAGTCTTGAGGGTTTTCTATAAATAATATCATGATATTGGCAAATAGTGACAGTTTTACTTCTTCCTTACCAATCTGGATATCTTTTGTTTCTTTTTCTTGCATAACTGTCCTTGTTAGGACTTCCCAATACTATGTTAACTAAAAGAAGGGAGAGGATTCCCTGTTTTCTTCCTGATCTCAGAGGAAAGCTTTTGACCTTTCACTGTTGCATTTGACATTAGCTGTGGGTGGTCATATATGGTCTTGATTACATTTTCTCTATACTTTGTTGAGAATTCTTATCATAAATGGATGTTGAATTTTGTCAAATGCTTTTCTGCGTCTATTGAGATGATCATATGTTTTTATCTTTCATTTTGTTAATGTGGCATATCACACTGATGTTGAAACATCCTTGCATTTGTGGAATATATCCCACTAGATCATGCTGTATAATCCTTTAAATGTATTATTGAATTCAGTTTGCTGATGTTTTGTTGAAGGTTTCTGCATCTGTGATTATTATGGATTTTGGCCTATAGTTTTCTTTTTCTGTGGTATCCATGTCTGGTTTTGGTATCAGGGTAATGCTGACCTTATAAAATGAGTTTGGAAACGTTCCCTCCTCTTCAGTTTTTGGAAAAAATATGAGAAGACCAGGTATTAAATTTTCTTTGAATGTTTGATAGAATTCACTGGTGAAGCTGTCTGGTCCTGCTTTTATTTGTTGGGAGGTTTTTGATTGCTGATTCAATCTCCTTACTAGTAATTATTGTAATCAGAATTTACATTTCTTCATAATTCACAGCTGGAAGATGATAAGTTTCTAAGAGTTTATTTCTTCAAGTATGTCCAATTTGTTGGCCTATAATTAATTGTTCATAGTATTTCTGTGGTAGTGATAACTCCTCCTCTTTCATTTCTGATTTTATTTATTTGAGCCCTATTTTTTGGGGGGGTTAGTCCAGCCAAAAGTCTGTCAATTCTCTCTTTTCAAAGAACCAGCTCTTAGGTTTCACTGATCTTTCCTATTGTCTTTTTATTCTCTATTTCATTTATTTCCATTCTGATCTTTACTATTTCCTTCCTTCTATTAACTTTTGGCTTTGTTTATTCTTTCTCTAGTTCCTTTAGGTATACAGTTAAATTGTTTGAGATTTCTCTTGCTTCTGGAGGTAGACCTGTATCCTATGAAATTCCCTCTTAGAACTGCTTTTGCTGCATCCCATAGATTTTTGAATGCCCTATTTCTGTTTTCATTGTGTCTAGTTACTGTTTGAGTTCTCTCTTGATTTCTTCTATGACCCACTGATTGTTTAGTAGCATGTTATTAAATCTCCACATTATTTGTGATTTTTCCAATTTTCTTCTGGTAATTGAATTCTAGTTTTATACAATTGTAATAGGAAGGGATGCTTGATATGATTTAAATTTCTTGCATTTATTGAGACTTGCTTTGTGGCCTAACACATGATCTATCCTAGAGAATGTTCTGTGTGCACTTGAGAAGAATGTATATTCTGCTGCTTTTTTTTTTTATTATTTTTTAAAAGATTTTATTTATTTGATAGAGAAAAACAGCCAGCGAGAGAGGGAACACAAGCAGGGGGAGTGGGAGAGGAAGAAGCAGGCTCCCAGTGGAGGAGCCTGATGTGGGGCTTGATCCTAGGACTCTGGGATCACGTCCTGAGCTGAAGGCAGACACTTAACGACTGAGCCATCCAGGTGCCCCTATTCTGCTGCTTTTAGATGGAATGTTCCATATATATCTATTAAGTCCATCTGGTCTTAAATATGCCACTTAAGGCCTATGTTTCTTTATTGATTTTCACTCCTGATGACTGATGTAAGTGAGATGTTAAAGTCCTCTACTATTATTGTATTAATGTCTATTTATCCCTTTAGGTCTGTTAATATCTACTTTATATATTCTGGTGCTCCTATGTTAGGTACATATATATTTATAAATGTTTATTTTCATGCTGGGTTGACTACTTTAGCATTATTTATTGCCTTTCTTTGTCTTTAATTACATCTCTGTTTTAAAGTCTATTTCATTTGATAGATGTATAGCTATACCAGATTTTTGTTTCCATTTGCATGGAACATCTTTTTCCAAATCTTTGCTTTCAGTCTATATGTGTCCTTACATCTGAAATGAGTTTCTGGTAGGCTGTATATAGATGTTTCAGGAATTCAGTTTGAACATGTTAAGTTTGAGATGTCTAACTGGACATCTAAACAGACAAATCCAGTAGGCAACCAGACATAAAGGTCTGCAGTTCAGAGAAGTAGTTCAGGCTGCAGTTATAAATTTGAGAGTCTTAGAACATAGATGGCATTTAATGCAATGAGGCTGGATGGGACCACGTAACAAGGAAACCTAAATGAGAAAGAGCACATCATGGTCTAGGCTCTGGGTCACTCCAATATGTAGAGGTCAGGGATATCAGGAGAGACCAGCAAAATCAACTGGGAAGTTGCAGGCAGAAAGGCAGAAAACAAACCATGCATATATGTTTACCCTGCAAGTCAGGATTTCAAGGAAAGTGTGATCAACTGTGACAAATAACGATGATAGGTTAAGTAAGTAAGATTAAGACTGAGATAATGTCCATTAGATCCAGCAATAAGGAGGTCACTGGAGAGTTTAAGGATAGTTTTGGTTGCAGTAAAGGCAAATATCTTTGGAATGGGTTCAAGAGAAACAGAGGAGAGAAACCAGAGATGGTGGGTAAAGATAAGCCTTTGAGAAATAGAATGATGGCTGAAAAGAAAAGTGGGACTATGGAATCATTTTTTTTTTTGGTTTTGTTTTGTTTTAAGGTGGGAGAGCAGCATATTTATATATTGATGAGAATAATCCAATAATAAAAAGAATTACTGGAGTAGTATTTTAAGAGAGAGAAGAGATGTACTTTAGCACACAGGTGAAAGGAATAACCTTGGCTAGATCACCTAATATAATTGAGGAGAAACTAGAGCTTTGGGAGCAGATGAAGGTTAAGTGGGCTAATGTAATTAGGAAATTCTTTTCCAGTTATTTCAGATTTTTTTTTGGTGATGTAGAAAACTAGATTGTCAGCTGTGAGGATGAATAAGAAGGAATAATGAGAAAGAAGAAAATATGAAATAGTTGCCTAGGAGTCAATTAAGTTATGCAAAAGGTTAAGATAATCATACACATTTTCTGGCAGAAAACAAGAATAAACTTGATATCTAAATTTTTCCCTGTATCATATGCCAGTGGCATGTTCCACCATCAAGTTAGGCTTAGCTCCAATTCCTGTGCCTTCTATATCTGTGGTTAAACAACTGATGCATGCATTCATAGCCCTAGGGTACTTTGATATTCTTAAATTTCAAAGACCAAACGATATTCAGTACTCTGTGTTTAATGAGGCAGGAAAATACGTAACAATTTAGATTTATGTAGGTTTGAGATCAACTTCAGGATACTAAAAACAACCTCAAAAAAAACCAAAAAGGCTAACCACGTAATCAAACATCCACTTTCCCAGACAAAGTAAACCTGTTAATAGTGTGCTTATACAAAGCATCAAATAATATATCCTACGAGCAGAATGGCAGAACGAGGCAATTCTTTTACTAAATAAGTTATACTTATCACCTGACCACATTGCTATGATGAATCTGTACTACAACTATTCAGACCAAGAAATAAGAAAATGCAAAAGAATCTCCAGTTTCAAAATATAGAAATGGAAGGAAAACTCCCAAACTCGTTCTATAAGGCCAGCATTACCTTGATCCCAAAACCAGACAAAGATCCCACCAAAGAGGAGAATTACAGACCAATATCCCTGATGAACATGGATGCCAAAATTCTCACCAAGACACTAGCCAATAGGATCCAAAAGTACATTAAAAGGATCATTCACCATGACCAAGTGAGACTTATTCTGGGGCCGCAAGGATGGTTCAACACTCACAAATCAATCAATGTGATACATCACATCAATAAAAGAAAGGACAAGAACATATGATCCTCTCAACTGATGCAGAAAAAGCATCTGACAAAACACAGCATCTTTTCTTGATTAAAACTCTCCATAGTGTAGGGATAGAGGGAACATACCTTAATATCATAAAAGATATTTACAAAAAGCCCCCACAGTCAATATCATTCTCAATGGGGAAAAACTGAGAGCTTTTCCCTTAAGATCTGGAACCCACTCTCACCACTATTGTTCAACATAGTACTAGAAGTCCTAGCCTCAACAATCAGACAACAACAACAAAAAAAAATAAAAGGCATTCAAATTGGCAAAGAAGAAGTCAAGCTCTCACTATTCACAGATGACATGATACTTTATGTGGAAAACCCAAAGACTCTACCCCAAAAGTGCTAGAACTCATACAGCAATTCAGAAACACGGCAGGATATATAGTCAATGCACAGAAATCAGTTGCATTTCTATACACTAACAATGAGACAGAAGAAAGAGAAATTAAGGAATAGATCCCATTTACAACTGCACCAAAACCCATTAGATACCTAGGAATAAACCTAACCAAAGAGGGAAAAGATCTGTACTCTAGAAACTACAGAACACTTATGAAAGAAATTGAGGAAGACACAAACAAATGGAAAAACATTCCATGCTAATCGACTGGAAGAATAAACATTGGGAAAATGTCTACGCTACTCACAGCAATCTACACATTCAATGTAATCCCTATCAAAATACCATCAACATTTTTCACAGAGTTGGAACAAATAATCTTAAAATTTGTATGGAACATGAAAAGACCCTGAATAGCCAGGGGAATGTTGAAAAAAAAAAACCAAGGTGGCATCACAATGCTTGACTTCAAGCTCTATTACAAAGCTGTAATTATCAAGATAGTATGGTACTGACACAAAAACAGACACACAGATTAACGGAACAGAATAGAGAACTCAGAAATGGACCCTCAACTCTGTAGTCAACTAATCTTCGACAAAGACGGAAAGAATATCCAAAGGAGAAAGGATAATCTCTTCAATAAATGGTGCTGGGAAAACTGGACAATCATGAGCAGAAGAATGAAACTAGACCACTCTCTTACAGCATAAACAAAGATAAACTCAAAATGGATGAAAGACCTCAATGTGAGACACAAATCCATCAAATTCTAGAGTAGAACAGAGGCAGCAACATCTTTGTGTCCACCGCAACAACATCTGTCTAGTCACATCTCCAAAGGCAAGGGGAACAAAAGCAAACATGAACAACTGGGACTTCATCAAGATCAAAAGCTTCTGCACAGCAAAGGAAACAACAACAAACCTAGAAGGTAAACTACAAAATGGGAGAAGACATTTACAAATGACTTACCAGATAAAGGGCTAGTATCCAAGTCTCTAAAGAACTTATCAAACTCAACACCCAAAAAAAAATCCAATCAAGAAATGGGCAATCATACATTATCTCGGAATTAACTTAACCAGACACGGAAAGGATATATATTCTAGAAACTATAAATCACCCTTGAAAGATATTGAAGACACAAAAAGATGGAAAAATATTCCATGCTCGTGGATCAGAAGAATTAACATAGTTAAAATGCGTATGCTACTCAGAGCAATCTATACTTGCAATGCCATTCCAATCAAAATACCAATGACATTTTTCAAAGAACTGGAACAAACTGCCCTTAAATTTGTGTGGAACCAGAAAAGGCCCCGAATCGCCAAGGAATTGTTGAAAAGGAAAAACAAAGCTGGGGGCATCACAATGCCGGATTTCAAGCTGTACTACAAAGCTCTGATCACAAAGACAGCATGGTACTGGCACAAAAACAGACATACAGACCAATGGAACAGAACAGAGAACCCAGAAATGGACCCTCGGCTCTTTGGGCAACTCATCTTTGACAAAGCAGGAAAAAACATCTGGTGGAAAAAAGACAGTCCTTCAATAAATGGTGCTGGGAAAATTGGACAGCTACATGCAAAAGAATGAAACTTGACCACTCTCTCACACCAGACACAAAGATAAACTCCAAATGGATAAAAGACCTCGATGTGAGACAGGAATCCATCAAAATTCTAGAGGAGAACATAGGCAGCAACCTCTCTGACATTAGCCACAGCAACTTTTTTCATGACACATCTCTAAAGGCAAGAGAAACAGAAGAAAAAATGAACTTGTGGGACTTCATCAAGATAAAAAGCTTCTGCACAGCCAAGGAAACAGTCAAAAAAACTAAGAGGCACCCCACGGAATGGGAGAAGATATTTGCAAATGACACTAGAGATAAAAGAATGGTATCCAAGATCTACAAAGAACTTCTCAAACGCAACACTCAAGAAACAAATAAACAAATCATAAAATGGGCAGAAGATATGAACAGACACTTTTCCAATGAGGACATACAAATGGCTAACAGACACATGAAAAAATGTTCAAACTCATTAGGCATCAGGGAAATTCAAATCAAAACCACACTAAGATACCACCTTACGCCAGTTAGAATGGCAAAAATTGACAAGGCAAGAAACAACAATTGCTGGAGAGGATGTGGAGTAAGGGGATCCCTCCTACATTGTTGGTGGGAATGCAAGTTGGTATAGCCACTCTGGAAAACAGTGTGGAGGTCCCTTAAAAAGTTAAAAACTGAGCTACCCTATGAACCAGCCATTGCACTACTGGGTATTTACCCCAAAGATACAGACATAGAGACGAGAAGGGCCATAGGCACCCCAATGTTCATAGCAGCATTGTCCATAATAGCTAAATCGTGGAAGGAGCCGATATGCCCTTCAACAGACGACTGGATTAAGGAGATGTGGTCCATATATACAATGGATTATTACTCAGCCATCAAAAAGAACGATTTCTCAACATTTGCTGCAACATGGACGGCAGTGGAGGAGATAATGCTAAGTGAAATAAGCCAAGCAGAGAAAGACAATTATCATATGGTTTCACTCATTTATGGAACATAAGAAGTAGGAAGATCGGTAGGAGAAGAAAGGGAAGAGGAAAGGGGGGGTAAACAGGAAGGGGAATGAACCATGAAAGACTATGGACTCTGGGAAACAAACTGAGGGCTTGCGGCAGGGGGAATGGGTTAGGCTGGTGATGGGTATTAAGGAGGGCATGTATTGCATGGTGCACTGGGCATTATACGCAAGTAATAAATCATGGAACTTTAAAAAAATAAATTAATTTAAAAAAAAGAAATGGGCAGAAGACATGAACAGACACTTCTCCAAAGAAGACATACAAATGGCCAACAGACACAGGAACAAATGTTCCACATCACTTGGCATCAGGGAAATACAAATCAAAACACCTCGCACCAGTCAGAATGGCTAAAATTAACAACTCAGAAAACAACAGCTATTATGAGGATGTGGAGAAAGAGGAACCCTCTTACATTTTTGGCGGGAATGCAAGTTGGTATAGCCACTCTGGAAAACAGTATGGAGGTTCCTCAAGAACCTCAAGAAGTTAAAAACAGAGCGACCCTTTGAGCCAGCAATTGCACTACTAGGTATTTACCCCAAAGATACAAATGTAGTGATCCGAAGGGCCACTCGCACCCCAATGGTTATAGCGGCAATGTCCACAATAGCCAAACTGTGGAAAAGAGCCCAGATGTCCATTGACAGATGAATGGATAAAGAAGATGTGTATGCGTATATACATATACACACACACAATGTACTATTACTGAGCCATCAGAAAGGATGAACACATACCATTCCTACCAACAAGGATGGAACTGGAGGGTATTATGATAAGTGAAATAAGTCAATCAGAGAAAGACAAGTATCATAGGGTTTCATTCATAGGTGGAATATAAGAAACACTGCAGAGGACCATAGGGGAAGGGAGGGAAAACAGAATGGGAAGTCATCAGAGAGAGAGAAAAACCATGAGAGACCCTTAACTATAGGAAAGAAATTGAGGGTTGCTGGAGGGGAGGTAATCGTGGTATGGGGTAATTGGTGATGGGCATTAAGGAGGGCACGTGATGTGATGAGCACTAGGTGTTATACAAAACTAATGAATTATTGAATACACCTGAAACTAATGATGTACTAAATGTTGGCTAACTGAATTTAAAGAAAAAAAAAGATTCTCCACAGTACCTTTTCATCCAAGTCTGAACTGCTGACAGCACTGTCAAGATGAATTTCTGCATTACCACGATTTAGACCAGGAAATAACAAAATACAAGATTCCCTCGTACCTTTTCATCCAAGTCTGAACTTTTTATGTGTTCACTGAAGTCTCCCAGCTTTTCACTTTCACAGGTTTCATTAGTAACTTCCCCTAAGGAAATGTTTTCACCTTTGGGATCATGTTTTATCTCATTTGCTGAAAAGAAATAATACTCAACTGTAAAAACTTTGTACAACAAAATAACTAAATCATTCAAAGATTGTTCTAAAAATGAGTTAGAATTCAGAGACTCTTTTAAAGTCCAATGTGACAAACGTGAAGTAGTTTTCAGCAAACTATACATTTACTCCTCCCTCTCATTCAAAATAACTCCATTATATGATATAAAAAGAACTGGCACTAAGACAAAATTGAGATATATCAAAATAAATGTAAGAATGCTTCTTATGTCCAGCTACAGTCAATATATTTTTAAAACTAGAAAATCAAAATACAATTAACTTTCAAAATATTTCCTGTGAAGTAAAGGATCCAGGTATTTAAATTTATGATTAACTGTTAATTATAAAAAATTCTAATAAGAATTCATATTTAAAATGTGATAAATCTTAAACATATATTTCCATTTCAAAATAAGGCCACAAAAATTTCTAAGGTCAATGATCTATCCTTTGTAGATAAAGCCTAACAAAGTTATTTACTAACTAATCAAATGGAAAATTTCTCAAAATCTTATCTGCCAACCAAACAATTGAAACTGAGGAAAACTGACAAACTGTAAAACATATAGTTAACAGACTCTAAAATGAAGAGCTTTCTATTTAAAGAATTAATTTGACTAGGCCCGAATAGAGATATAAAAAGATACTTCAATATTGCATATTTTGAAAATGTCAAATTTTACCTGCTGATAAGGAAGCACAGACCTCTGACTTCATCATTCCAGGATCCAGTATAGGAAGTTTTCTATTATAAAGCAAACAGAACTTGAACGTTATAACAGATTCCACACAGAACTATCTAGTTCTCTAAACATTATATACTACCAGCTTTAGTAGCTGGTGAGTATCAGCTCAAGTCCTCCAAGGACAGAGTACTACACTGGAACTCAGAACTCAGCATACCCAAGTAGATTCCTCATTTAGTTCTTTAATCACACATATATGCCACAATTGTTAGGGAGTGCTGCCATTCAAACTATTACTCAGAAAGAACCTGATGACATATATCAAGCATTCAAAACAATTTTAAAGTATCACACCAATATAAGCTGACATTTAACTTCTATTCTGAAGCATGTATATATATATATATATATTTTACTGCCAATGTAAAAGGAAGATAGTTTGAGAGCAGTTTGAATCTTTTTTGTAGTCTCTGACAACATATGGTCTAAAGGTCAAGGGTATGGAGATCAGAGTTTAACCAACCTGGCTTCAAATATTGTTCTGCCACTTAAGTATGTCAACTATGGCAACATTATGTAATTTCTTTGAGTCTAACCATATCTGTAAAATGGGAATTATCACCTATCCATGAAGTTACTATGAGGATTATACAAGATAAAATGTTTTTAAAGCCAATAGCATAGGGACACCTGGGTGGTTCAGTCAGTTAAGCATCTGCCTTTGGCTTGGGTAATGAGCCCAGGATCCTGGGATCAAGTCCCGCATTGGGCTCCTTGCTCAGCAGGGAGCCTGCTTCTCCCTCTACCAGCCTGCTTATTCTTTCTCTCTCTCACTGACAAATAAATAAATAAAATCTAAAACAAAACAAAACAAAAACCCGATAGCACTGGCTCAACAAATGAAAACTACATCTATAGGAGCCACTCAAAAACACAAGGCCAAACATTGTTCCATTTTTAAAAAACTAGAAATATATAAAAGTACACAGAATAAAATATAATAAACACCCATAATCCCACCATTTTTTTTTTCATTTAATAAATTACTTTTATTAGCTCCACGACTGCTCATTGGTTCAGGATTACTTCCTACCCATGAAAGGGAAAAACCAAATAAAACATTTTATATACATCATTCCTTATAAAGTCTTTGGAAAACATGAAGTATTTGCTCCCTGACCTAAAACCTAGAAACAATCAGAAATATATAGTTTAAAGAATGAGAAAATAATAATACAGAAGACTTGTAATATGCAAATTTCCTCCAATTCTTTCCCTCTTTTAGACTGTCTGCTAAATATCTCCATTTTAGTATTTCAAAGTTTTCTCCAACTCAACATGTCTAAATCTGACATCCCTAATCCTGACCCTTCATATCAGAGAATTATAATGCCTTTCTTTGAAATTAGAGAGAAACCAGGTATCATTCTTAACTCCTATATCTGATTAATCAGATTAATCAATCTTCATGTCCCAAATCTCTCTCAAATATACTCCCATTTCTGTTTGAAGTCATCATGTCCTTTGGCCTAATTATTATAATAGCTCCCTACCAATTTATTCTCCACACCAGAGCTATAACGATTTTTAAAATGTAAACCTGGTTTATTTAAAAGTCCTTTGGTGGGGCGCCTGGGTGGCACAGCGGTTAAGCGTCTGCCTTCGGCTCAGGGCGTGATCCTGGCGTTATGGGATCGAGCCCCACATCAGGCTCCTCCGCTATGAGCCTGCTTCTTCCTCTCCCACTCCCCCTGCTTGTGTTCCCTCTCTCACTGGCTGTCTCTATCTCTGTGGAATAAATAAATAAAATCTTTAAAAAAAAAAAAAAGTCCTTTGGTGAATCCCTATATGCTCTTAGAATACCTAAGTTCAAACTCACCACGACTTCTAGTTTATCTAGTATGGTCTGTTTATGTCTATTGTCCCGGCATACCTTATTAAAAGCTTATTTCACTCTGAAAAGTTTTGCAGTTCTGAAGATAAATTCTATGGTGGTCCTATTTGAAAGGCCCTTAATGACTGAGATTTCTGCACATTTTGTAGTTTTATCTCTTGCCATATGAACCCTAAGCCATGGGACGTTATTTCTGTTTCTCGGTTATGACATGCCTTTCCCTGTGGGCCTTTATATTGGCTATTTCTTCTATGACAAAATTCTATTTACTTTCTTCACCAATTGGCTAATTTCTATTAATCCCTTAGTGTTCATCTTAAATGTCATTTTGACCAGAAAGCTTTTAACATCTTGTACTTCTCCCATCATATTTGATTGTACTTGCTTAATCATCTGCCTCTCTTGGTAGACCAAAAGCTCAGTAAGGACAAGGCCCACGTGTATCTAGTTGATCTCCATATACTCAGCACCTAACATCTTCCTGGCCTGACACTAGGGAGACTCAAATGAAGACGCCTCTCCTCTGTCTATGAACTCCCAGTATAAGGAAGGCTCACATACAAACAGACATAATACACAGAGATATGTGTCAAGAGAACTATTGGAACAAATTCCTAGAATAACAACTTAGATGAGATTTGAAGAATAACGGAATAAAAAGAAAGGGACTTCCACGTAAAGAAACATGCAGGGGTGGCTGCGAGGCTCAGTCAGTTAAGCGCCTGCCTTCAGCTCAGGTCATGATCCCAGGGGCCTGGGACTGAGCCCTGCATCTGGCTCCCTACTCAGTGAGGAGTCTGCTTCTCCCTCTTCCTCTGCCCCACCCCCCTCCCACCCGCTTTAAAAAAAAAAAAAAGAAACATATACAAAAGGCTTCAAGTATATGACATACTGTAAAAACAGTGAGTGGCTTGTCGAGCAGGAGTTAAGATGGTGGAGCAGTAGGGGTCCCCTTTTTCATCTGGTCCCCTGAGTCGTGATGGATATGTACCAGACCATCCTGAAAACCCACAGAATCAGCTTGAGACTCAGGAAGATACATCTGAATCTCTACAAATGAACATCTCCAGCACTGAGTATTCAGGTACGAAGTGGAGAACCATGAATCCGCGCACAGATATCAGAAGATAAATGGAAGGGGGAAGGAGCCTCCGTGATCAGGCACCGGGAAGTGGTAGCCACCTGCACTGGGGAGCAGGCCGGACTCACGGACCAGCACCCACAAGAGAGCAGACTGAGACTGTGAGCCTGGGAACGCATATGCGACCAGAATGAAAACTGGAGCTCTGGAGCGCTCACTGGAACCGGACCGATAACAGGAGCTCGGGAGCGTGCGCGCGACCAGACTGAAACAGAGAGCTCAGGAGCACGCGCGGGAACCGAGGGCGGCTGGAGGTGTTAGAAACACAAAGGACAGAGACGTGCAGGCTCTGGAAGTGAGGGATGGGGTGCACAACCTGGAACGCTGCAGGGTTTTTAGCAGCGCCAACAGAAACAGAGTTAAAGAGGCCAAGAGAGCACAGCAGTGAGCGGACTGCAAACTCTCTGTTCTGAGACAGAGGCTAGGATTCGGCCACTGCTGCTCTGACTCTCAGAAGAGCCACAAAAACCACCAGAGAAAGCTGCTAGAGAACAAAAGCGTGGAAATACCAGCTCACAGTGTGCCCATCCCCAGCCCCCATCTCAGGGGATAGGGAGACTCTACCAAAAGAGGGTTGCCTGAATATCAGCGCGGCAGGCCCCTCCCCCAGAAGGCAGGCTGAAAAATCAAGAAGCCCACATCTCTAAGGTCCCTATAAAACAGGTGCACACTGCCTGGGTCCAGGTCAATAATTTGGGCTCTGAAAAACCCCGCAACCTCTCCTTATCAGAATAGCGAGAAGGAGAACTCCCCCCACCCCGGGCAAAGAAGAGACAATGAGTCTGTGGCCTGTGCCACAGAACTGATGGATATGGATATAACCAAATTATCAGAAATGGAGTTCAGAGTAACAATGGTCAAGATGATGTGTAGACATGAAAAAAATATTAACGAAAATATTAACAAGAATATAGAATCTCTAAGGGTGAAAATAAGAGTAAATCTGGCAGAAATTAAAAATGCTATGAATCAAATGCAGTCAAAACTAGATGCTCTGACGGCCAGGGTAAATGAGCCAGAAGAACGAATTAGTGAATTGGAGGATGGGATGGTAGAAGAGAAAGCTAAAACAGAAATTTGGCTCAAAAAAACCCAATCTCAAAAATGTAGGTTACGGGCGATTACTAACTCAGTGAAACGTTCCTAAGTCAGAATCATCGGCATCCCCGAGGGGGTGGAGAAAGAAAGAGGTCTAGAAGAGATATTTGAACAAATTGTAGCTGAAAACTTCCCTAATCCATCAAAGGAAACAAGCATTCGTTTCCAAGAGGCAGAGAGGACGCCTCCCAAATTCCACCACGAAAAATCTACGCCATGTCACATCATAGTGCAATTTGCAAATATTAGATCCAAGGAAACAGTACTGAAAGTGGACAGGGCGAAAAAATTTCTCATGTACAAAGACAAAAGTATCAGATTTACATCAGACCTGTCTTCACAGACCTGGAATGAGAGAAAGGGTTGGCAGGGCATTTTTAAAGCTCTTTCAGAGAAAAACATACAGCCAAAGATACTTTATCCAGCAAGGCTGCCATTCAGAATTGATGGAGAGATAAGGACCTTCCAGGATCGCCAGACACTGACCAATTTCATAACCACAAAACCAGCCCTACAGCAGATATTAAGGGGGGTTCTATAAAAGTAAAAAGGTCCCAAGACTGATACAGAACAGAAAGTTACAATCTATAGAAACAAAGACTTTACAGGCAACATGACATCATTAAAATCATATCTCTCAAAAAAAAACTCTCAATGTGAATGGCCTAAATGCTCCCATAAAATGCCACAGGGTTGCATGTTGGATGAAGAGACATGACCCATCCATTTGCTGTCTACAAGGACTCATCCTGAAACTAAAGATACATCCAGACTGAAAGTGAAGGGATGGAAAACCATTTTTCATGCCAACGGACCTCAAAAGAAAGCTGGGGTAGCAATTCTCATATCAGACAGATTGGACTTTAAACTAAAGACTGTAGTTAGATATACAGAAGTACACTATATTATTCTTAAAGGATGTATCCAACAAGTGGATATGACAATTATAAATATATATGCCCCCAATAGGGGAGAAGCAAGATACACAAGCCAACTCTTAACCACAATAAAGAGACATATAGATAAAAATACGTTAATAGTAGGGGACCTCAACACTCCACTATCAGAAATAGAGCACCCATGCAGAAAATCGACAAGAAAACAAGCGCTTTGAATGCCATACTCAATGAGTTGGACCTCATAGATATATATAGAACACTACACCCCAGAACCAAAGAATACTCATTCTATTCTAATGCCCATGGAACATTCTCAAGAATAGACCATGTTCTGGGTCACAAAACAGGGCTCAACCGATACCAAAAGACTGAAATTATTCCCTGCATATTCTCAGACCACAACGCTTTGAAATTGGAACTCAACCACAAGGAAAAATTTGGAAGACACTCAAACACTTGGAGACTAAGAACCATCCTGCTCAGGAATGATTCAATAAACCAGGAAATCAAAAATCAATTTAAACAATTTATAGAGACCAATGAGAATGAAAACACAATGGTCCAAAACCTATGGGATACTGCAAAGGCAGTCCTAAAAGGGAAATACATAGCCATCCAAGCCTCACTTAAAAGAACAGAAAAATCTAAAACGTAGTTTTTATATTCCCACCTCAAGAAGCTGGAACAGCAAAAGAGGCACAGGCCTAATCCATGCATGAGAAAGCAGTTGATCAAGATTAGAGCAGAGATCAATGAATTAGAAACCAGGAGCACAGTAGAGCAGATCAACAGAACTACAAGTTGGTTCTTTGAAAGAATAGAGAAGATCAAAAGCCACTGGCAAGACTTATCCAAAAGAATAGAGAAAGGAACCAAATTTCTAAAATTATGAATGAAAAGGGAGAGGTCACAACCAACACCAATGAAATTGGAAGGATTATTAGAAACTTTCATCAACAGCTTTATGCCAATAAATTAAGCAATCTGGAAGAGATAGATGCCTTCCTGGAAACCTATAAACTACCAAGACTGAAACAGGAAGAAATTGATTATTTAAATAGACAGATTATTATGAAGAGATTGAAAGAGTGATTGAAAACCATACAAAAAACAAAACGCCAGGGCTTGATGGATTTCCCGGGGAATTCTACCAAACATTCAAAGAAGAAATAATACCTATTCTCCTAAAGCTATTTCAAAAAATAGAAACAGAAGGAAAGCTACCAAACTCATTCTATAGGCCAATATTACCTTGATCCCCAAACCAGGCAAAGACACCTTCAAAAAGGAGAATTACAGACCAATTTCCCTAATGAATATGGACGCAAAATTCTCAACAAGATCCTAGCTAATAGGATCCAACAGTACATTAAAAGGATTATCCATCATGACCAAGTGGGATTCATCCCTGGGATGCAAGGGTGGTTCAACATTTCCAAATCTATCAGTGTCATAGACTTTATCACCAAGAAAAAAGCCAAAAATCATATGATTCTCTCAACAGATGCAGAAAAAGCATTTGACAAAATACAGCATCCTTTCCTGATTAAAACCCTTCAGAGTGAAGGGATAGAGGATACATTCCTCAATCTCATAAAAACCATCTATGAAAAGCCTACAGCAAATATCATTCTCAATGGGGAAAAGCTGGAAGCCTTTCCCTTAAGATCAGGAACATGACAAGGATGCCCACTCTCGCCATTATTATTCAACATAGTACTAGAAGTCCTTGCAACAGCAATCAGACAACAAAAAGGGAGAAAAAGTATCCAAATAGGCAAGGAAGAAGTCAAACTGTCTCTCTTTGCAGATGACATGATGCTCTATATCGAAAACCCAAAAGAATCCACTCCCAAACTAGAAGTTATAGAGCAATTCAGTAATGTGGCGGGATAAAAATCAATGCTCACAAATCAGTTACATTTCTATACACGAACAATGAGACTGAAGAAAGAGAAATTAGGGAATCCATTTCATTTACAATAGCACCAAAAGTCATACGTTACCTTGGAATTAACTTAATCAGACACGGAAAGGATCTATATTCTAGAAACTACAAATCACTCTTGAAAGACATTGAAGAAGACACAAAAAGATGGAAAAATATTCCATGCTCATGGATCAGAAGAATTAACATAGTTAAAATGTCCATGCTACCCAGAGCAATCTACACTTTCAATGCTATCCCGAACAAAATACCAATGACATATTTCAAAGAAGTGGAACAAATAGCCCTTAAATTCATTTGGAACCAGAAAAGGCCCCGAATCGCCAAGGAATTGTTGAAAAGGAAAAACAAAGCTGGGGGCATCACAATGCCGGATTTCAAGCTGTACTACAAACCTCTGATCACAAAGACAGCATGGTACTGGCACAAAAACAGACACATAGACCATTGGAACAGAACAGAGAACCCAGAAATGGACCCTCGGTTCTTTGGGCAACTAATTTTTGACAAAGCAGGAAAAAACGTCCAGTGGAAAAAAGACAGTCTCTTCAATAAATGGTGCTGGGAAAATTGGACAGCTACATGCAAAAGAATGAAACCTGACCACTCTCTCACACCAGACACAAAGATAAACTCCAAATGGATGAAACACCTCGATGTGAGACAGGAATCCATCAAAATCTAGAGGAGAACATAGGCAGCAACCTCTACGACATCAGCCACAGGAAGCTTTTTCTTGACACATCTCCAAAGGCAAGAGAAACAAAGGAAAAAATGAACTTGTGGGTCTTCATCAAGATAAAAAGCTTCTGCACAGCCAAGGAAACAGTCAAAAAAAGTAAGAGGCAGCCCACGGAATGGGAGAAGATATTTGCAAATGACACTACAGATAAAAGACTGGTATCCAAGATCTACAAAGAACTTCTCAAACTCAATATGCGAGAAACAAATAAACAAATCATAAAATGGCAGAAGATATGAACAGACACTTTTCTGATGAAGACATACAAATGGCTAACAGACACATGAAGAAATGTTCAAAATCATTAGCCATCAGGGAAATTCAAATCAAAACCACACTAAGATACCACCTTACACCAGTTAGAATGGCAAAAATTGACAAGGCAAGAAACAATTGCTGGAGAGATTTTGGAGAAAGGGGGTCCCTCCTACATTGTTGGTGGGAATGCAAGTTGGTATAGCCACTCTGGAAAACAGTGTGAAGGTCCTTTAAAAAGTTAAAAACGGAGCTACCCTATGATCCAGCCATTGCACTACTGGGTATTTATCCCAAAGTTACAGACGTAGTGAAGCAAAGGGCCATATGCACCCCAATGTTCATAGCAGCTCTGTCCACAATAGCTAAATCATGGAAGGAGCCGAGATGCCCTTCAACAGATGACTGGATTAAGAAGTTGTGGTCCATATATACAATGGAATATTATTCAGCTATCAAAAGGAATGATTTCTCAACATTTGCTGCAACATGGATGGCACGGGAGGAGATAATGCTATGTGAAATAAGTCAAGCAGAGAAGACAATTATCACATGATTTTCTCATCTATGGAACATAAGAAGTATGAAGATCGGTAGGAGAAGAAAGGGATAAAGAAAGGGGGGTTAATCAGAGGGGGGAGTGAAGCATGAGAGACTATGGACTCTGAGAAACAAAGTGAGGGGTTCGGAGGGGAGGGGTGTGCGGGAATGGGATAGGCTGGTGATGGGTAGTAAGGAGGGCACGTATTGCATGGTGCACTGGGTGTTATACGCAACTAATGAATCATTGAGCTTTACATCAAAAACCAGATGTACTGTATGGTGACTAACAATATAATAAAAAAAATTTTAAAAAAGAGAAAAAAGTAAAAATCAGAATGACACTTCATACTGTCCCACCTGCCACTTCAAAGAGAAAGAGAGGAGACAGAAAAGAGATCAAAAGTAAATTAATGTTCTGTGGCAATCTGTAGAATTATCAAATTAAAGCCATAGAAATAACCAAACTTCCACTCTCCCAGCATGGTTTTAGGTTAGGGAGACAAACTTCAGAGCAGGTTACCACGGGTTCAGATCTCAGCCCTTAGTAACTTACTAGCTGTGTATCCTTTGGAAAGTTAAACACTTTGATTCAATTTTAAAGAGAGCTAGTTTTGGATGAACTGAACTGACATTTTTCCAAAGAAAACACACAGATGGCCAATGGACACATAAAAGATGCTCAATATCACTAATCATCAGAAAAATGTAAATCAAAACCACAATGAGAGATCACTTTACACCTGTCAGAATGGTTAAAATAAAAAACACAACTAATAACAAGTGCTGGTGAGGATGTGGAAAAAAAGGAACCCTTGTGCACTGTTGGTGAGAATACATATTGGTATAGCCTCAGTGGAAAACAGTATGGAGGTTACTCAAAAAATTAAAAATAGAACTACCGTATGATCCAATAATGCTACTACTGAGAGAAAATGAAAACACTAATAAATGCACCTCTGTTTACTGCAGCATTATTTACATTAGCCAAGATATGGAAGCAACCAAAGTATCCACTGATAGATGAATGGCTAAGGAAGATGTGATACACACACACACATACACACACACACATACACACACACACATATTACACAGCACTAAAAGGGATGATCATGCTATTGGAACAACATGGATGGACTTACAGGGTATTATGTTAAGTGAAATCAGTCAGACTGAGAAAGACAAATACTACATGATTTCACTCATATGTGGAATCTAAAAAACAAATGAATAAACAAAAAGCAGAATCAAACCTATAGAGAATAAACTGAGAGTTGCAGAGGAAGGGGGGCAGGGGAATGGGACAGGTGGGTGACGGAGAGCAAGAGATACAGGCTTCTAGTTATGGAATGAATAAGTCATGGGAATAAAAGGCACAGCATAGGAAATTGTCAATGATATTATAATGGTGTTGTATGGTGACAGATGGTAGCTACACTTGTGGTAAGCACAGCATAGGGTGTAGAGATGTTGAGTCACTGTGCTGTATACCTAAAACTAATATAACATTGTATGTCAACTATACTCCAAAAAGTTAAAAAGATAGGGTCAGTTTCAACCTCAGAATTATTTTACTAAATAAAATAATATAAATGACGTATCTAGCGTAGGGTAGACACTAAATATCAGTTTTGACAATTAAGAGTAAAATTTTGCACTGTAAAATGTCTCAGATATTCAGTGGAAAGGGAGAACGGAGCAAGGTAAGCATCCTGAAAGACACGATGCAGAATCCAAATATACAAGGGAGAGAAAGAATGACCTTTGAGTATCTGAATGACCTTGGTCTAGGCATTTTTCCCTCTATAAGTTTGTGTTTATTATTACCAGCTCCAGAACATACAATGTTCCTTATGGATTTAAATCCAATTTGCAAAGATGGTATAATTGATCCTCACTGATCGCCAGCACCACTTCTATACCGGTGAGTTCAAATTCTGATGCCCAACTTTTCAACATTCTTAATCTGGCAACACTCTACTTTAGAAAGAAAGGATTCACTGTCTCCACTTACATATATTCAAATCTAGATGCCTGAGGAATAGCCTACTATAATAGAAATTAAAAGTTTAATTCTCTCCCTTTCTTCAAAGTATGACAGATTGGGCTTCCAAAGGTAAATGAGACATGGACATTTCCTCCCCTCAAGAAGTCCAAGAATTTAACAGATGAGAGAGATGCAAATTATACTATCATAAAATCAGTGCCATAAGTGAGGTAGCAAAAGGTACTATGGAACAAAAGGGCTCCTAACTCCGAAAGAGTCAGGAAATGCTTCGTAATCTGCCCTACACAGCCATATTCATATCTACCTTTATATTCTGCCCACTTTTTCTTCATGTTTCTTCCCCCACCAAACGTTTTTCCTTCTTCCCCTTTGTTAAATCTAAATCAATCCAAACTTCAAGAATCAGTAGAAATTTTTACTTTCCCAAGGTGCCTTTTCATCCCTTTTTTCTAAACTACTAGTATTCTTGGTACTTCAGTTTGCATATTTTTGTTTCAGACACATTGATTTTTCCTTCATGGCTACATAGTAATTCCCTTGAATACTTGGCAGAGTCTTAAAATCTCAATGATCCACTGTATAGCATCAGCCAACTTAAATTTTAGGATATAATAATATTGTGATTGAAGATAATCTTATTTTCTAAGTCCAGCACTATTACATTCTCAGACCTCCAACTGTATTTACAGGCTACTTTAAAAATTTTACCATTTCACAAATTATACACTGCCAAGCTCATCAGTTCAAGTGTTAGTGAGTTAGTGCCAATATGATTCTAATAATTTGGATTTTAATATGGGCTTTACCCACTTTAGAGATCAACAATGAATAAGCATTCTAACAACTTAAACATCTTTTTTTTTTTAAGATTTTTTATTTATTTACTCGACAGAGATAGAGATAGCCAGTGAGAGAGGGAACACAAGCAGGGGGAATGGCAGAGGAAGAAGCAGACTCATAGTGGAGGAGCCTGATGTGGGGCTCGATCCCACAATGCCGGGATCACGCCCTGAGCCGAAGGCAGACGCTTAACCGCTGTGCCACCCAGGCGCCCCACAACTTAAACATCTTACAAATTCTCCCTAACCAGGTCTGAGAACAGTTCCCCAAACAATTGAATTAACTTAGGTTTGTCTACCTGTTTTAACAAAAGAAGCAGTCCAGAGCTTCTGACAGTATCTGGGCCTAACCCTCCCATCTTTAATTTCTGTTCCTGTAAAATGCAAACTCAAGTCTAACAGGCTTTAACCTCTTACTGTCTTAGCATGAGGAAAAAGTAGTATATGAACTAGCAACTGGTTGATAAAAGGGAGAGATCTGAAACTTGAAATTATATTTTAAACTTCATTTAGTTCTAGAATCATTAACAACGTTCTGCACAACTATCAGCAAACCCTCTGGTTATCATACCTCAATTTTTCCTTCTTAAGTTTATCCTAGCACTGTGGATGATTATAAAACTGGTATTTCTATTGCAGAAAATATTTAAAATAACTACTGAGGAAATTTTCACCCAAGTTTACTTGAAAACCAAAATTTCAGAAGCAGATATGAAAGAAAAGGAGCCAATAAAAGTATAATTGGTGTTTTTTTTGCAATAAAGAGAAATGAAGTTCAAAGACAATCAGAAAAATCACCTGAAGTAAATTTGATACTGCAAATCAAAATGTTTCACCTTGTCCAGGAGAAACAACTGACAGCAGAAGAGGAAGAGGGAGAAGAAAAAGAAGATGATAATGGCAGAAGCAGTGGCAGCAGTTTAGAGGGGTGACAGAGAATTAGTTTGGCTTCACACTTTTCTACAACAAAGCCAGAAAGCAGGTAGGAATGATTACATAGTTGTAAAGAGGAAAAATGTAAATTGAAAATTTGATACCCAATTTGCTCTTAGACAACATTCTTATGTATTCAAGATCTTAAAGAACAGAGCCATCATGAATTTTTCTTGAAAAAACAAATTACTCTGAAATCTAGCCAACTAAATAGTCAATATCATAAGAAAGTAAAAGAATTGGTAGTAGGGACTGAATCAATTTAAATAATAACTAAGAGTAAAAGTCTTTGGGAATTCAGATTACTGAAGGGAATGTTAATGACACAAGGCTTAACAATATAAAACTTTTTTTTTTTTAAACAAAAAAGTTGGAGGCAAGACTGGGAGAAAAAGCCAAAGTGTCCTGTTATGTTCATCTTTCATGTCAGGAAAGCAAATGCTGCTGTCTGAACTTAGAACAAAATTTTTAAAAGTCATGATAAAATTCAAACTTTTAAATAATTTTTCTTATTAACTTGAGAGATATTTAGAAACTAATTTCTTGTGATAGAGAAGTATATTGTTCCAGCAATCCCTTTAGGTTTGTTTTAGTCCCCCTCCCCTCAAGTAAGAGTTAATAAATGTTTTACTAAAAAATGGCATGATACAATTGTTCTAAAATTATATTTACCTATTTACCTAAATTAATACAAATTGTTAGCAATTAATTTGTTATTTGGGGTGGCAGGATTCCCCCTTTTATACACTAATGTAATGAATATGTAATGAACATGTATCACTCTTTCAAAATCAGCCATTATACTAAAAGAAAAAGAACAGAAAACAAATTGCCTGCCCAATTCACAGTTTCCTCTTTCTACCTTTGGTGATAGCTCTTTGTCAACACCTTGTTAGCTAATAGAGATGTTTGCTCTTAAATACAAGACTTGCTCTAATTTCCCTTCGTATTCCTCAAAGGAAGCATGGTATAACAAGAGTTAAAATCACATTCGGTAACTGCCTTCTATTGAATCCTTACTCCTCACCCAGTGCCATGCTAAAACCAAAATCCATTCTTTGATTTAACCTGCATGAGCTAGAGGCAAGTAACTTCCCTTTTTACAGAGAAGGTAAAATAATTTGCCTAAAAGGTCTCAGAGCTGATCAGTGGCAAAGAGAAGATTAGAAAACTCTAAAGACTATAAAGGTCAAGTTCTTAACCACTAATTTTTTTCCCTTAAGCACTAATTCTAAAATAAGATAGGCCTAAATTAAATACAGATTATGTTATTAGCAGTGTGATCCTGGACAAGTGCAACTTGTCATCTTTATTTTTTCCATCTTCAAAATGCACAGATTACCAATCCTATCTCATTATATCACTAAAAAATAAATATACCTCTTAGACCTCCATTTGGCAGATAGAAAGTATTCTATTTGATGATAAGTAACAAGTTCTTGAAACACTAAGAACATCAAGAAGAATATGATATCACAAAAGTAATTAAATAAAATTTATAAATACCAGACTTAAGTCATGTAGCAGTGAATCTTAGCAGAAAATGTTTTCATGTTTTCTTTTGAGACTAGTCATAAAACATTCCTTTATTCAAGTATTGTAACATATAAATTAGCGCTCAAAGAATCATAAAAGTTTCGTAAAATATGACAGAATATAAAATTTGGGCCAACCAGAATAGATCAAATTCCTGAGCATGAAGGGTTACTACCTGGTTCCATTTTAAAGTTGCCTCAGGTAAAATTGACCTTTCTGGGGGCTAAATCATCATTTAGAACGATCACCTTAAAAAGTAGAACCATGA
Organism: Ursus maritimus; assembly: GCF_017311325.1. Lineage (NCBI taxonomy): Eukaryota > Metazoa > Chordata > Mammalia > Carnivora > Ursidae > Ursus > Ursus maritimus. The sequence continues at coordinate 56,945,094 of NW_024424453.1, read as the reverse complement.
GAAAATGCTATTTTCCTCTGAAAACTGGTTTAACTTTTGATTCTACTCTCAAGTCCTAAATAAGTCAAATAAACTTTTCTAAGGCTCCTATGTTCCTTAAAAAAATTGATTTTTTATCTAAGAAGGAAGCGACAGAAGATGGGTTAAAATATATAGCTCTTAATAAGTAACTTGGCTGAAATAAAAGTATATCTGTATATTTGTAATAATTAAAGAAAATAGGAAAATAAATTTACTTTTGAAAGAAGCAATGTTAGTACTTTTAACAGCCACTTTGCAAACCATCTTTTTAACTTCTGAACAGCTAATCTGCCCCATTATAATTTCCAAGATACATGTAATTGTTTTGACTAAGTTTAGCATAATGACATGTCCAGGTCTCAGCAGTAATGTGCTGTATTACATTTAGTAAATAAACGGGTTTAAAAAAATAGTGGAGCTTCAATGATCACTGAATAAATTAGTGATACTTAAGAGCAGAAAGTGCTTTTGAAACCCCCAACAATAATCTGCACCAAAAGTCATACTTGAACATGCATACCTCAAGTCATCGCTTGGTTCTTTTTTTTCTGGAAGTTCCATGTGCTTAGAGTCTGTTGATTGGTACTCTTCGGCAACATTGTGTTCTTGGTTTATCATAGGGAACTCTGAAGTAAATGAGAGCTCCCCTTCATTGGAGACCCCAAAGAGGTCTGGGTCATCTTGAATGACATCAATTAAGAGGACATCATCTTCATATGCTTTAAGAATATCTGGAAACCCCATTTTAATTTCTGAAAAGTTCTTAGTCATTTCTCTACCACTAACTTCAGAGGAAACTGGTTTGAATTTTTCTTGTTCACTAGCGCAGAAAGCGGGAGTTTTCTCTATACACCCAAGATCACAAGAAAAAGTATTTCTTTCAACTGTGAGAGAAACAGCTTCCTTATTTGAAAAAATATTGCCTGGTTCAGAGATGTGGTTGGATGGTTTATTATCATTACCTTGCTTTAAAAAGCTTGAAGAAATACTACAGGAATTCTTGCAGCTGCATGAGTCAGAATTAGCTTGCACTGGAGTTACACTATTTTGAATTCTCAAAGATTGAGATACTGAAGTTACCATAGAGACATTTTCTTTATTCCTATTTTGTCTTACCTCTGCTCCAGATAAATTGTCAAGAAGTTCTAGGGGACTACACACTTCTCTCTCTGATGACCTGGCATTTATTTCTTTTCTTTTTTCTGTTTTATTCTTCAGTAACGGAATTTTAAAATTAGTCAGCCTTCCTGTGTTCAGTATTTTAACCAAGTCTGGAACCACAAGGGTTTGCTTAGCAATGCATGCTTTTCGATGAATAGTTTTGCCTATAGAGTTATTTGCTTCCTGGGCATCCTGCGAAGCAACTGTCAAATTAAATTTTGTTAAATTCCCTCTATCTTTTTTTTTACTCCCTGTTAAGTTTTGAGGCACATTAGTTGGCAGAGTATCTTCAGTAGTATTAGCAACTACCTCTGACCCATTTCTGCTTGGTTCCTCTGACTTCATCTTTTTATCATCAATTATGGGTTCCTTTATAATCATTAAAGTAGGTTCTACTGTAGAGACTGAAGACAAACAATTTAAAATAGAATCCAATTTTTCTTTACTTGAAGATTTGCTGTTTGTTTCTGTTATGGTACTTTGTAATGATAATTTAGAATCAGTTAAGTGAGTTTGATTTGTTTGGTGTTTAAGAAAATCATCTTGCCTAAAACTTTCCCGAGATCCAGGAAGAAAGTTACTTGAATCTGGCAAGGAAGACTTTTTCCAACACTGGGCAGATATTCTAGCACAGGAATAACAAGGCCAAGTTCTTTTACCAGTCATCGGTATTGTTCTGTGACAGCCTAACTTTGATTCTTCAGCTTCATTTCTCAAGTCTTCCCTTGAAGATCTCTTTTCAATAAGATGACAATCACTAGGTAATTTCACTACTGAGTTTTGCATCGACTTAAAATACTCTTCTGGCTCCATGCTTTTAAATCCTAAGGGCTCTGAAGCATTTTTTGCTTCTTCTTCTGAAAGCGGCTCAAGGATTTTCTGAAACACAGGATTTACATGATGTCCAGGACTTGTTTTTTTTCCTGCTGTTTCTGGAAGACTTAATAAATGATCCATTGAGGAGAGTGTATTGTGGTTTATTTTTCTCAAAACTTTTAAAGGACTTTTTTTAGCCTCTAAAGTCTCTGCTCCTTTACCCTCAGCACCTGTTTCATTTTCTTGTAACACCAACTCAGACTTGCTATACACATTCGAGAAGTTCATCTCAATAATCATTTCATCTCCTTTTTCAGACACCTTCATCCTTTTCCTGGGTTTTCTTCCAACATTGCCTTCCTCTACAGAGTATTTATTTTTTTCATTCTGAAGGCAGGAAAACAAGCCATTACTTTTACTTTGGCATAAATCAGTTTGTTCAAGCAATAACTTATTTACTCCCATTAAGTTTTCTTCCGTTTGTAAAAGCTGAGGAGTATTATTTGTGTCACTCTTACTTGCAAGACTCCTAAAGTTTTCTTTCTTTAAGTTTGAGGAATTTTCTGGTACATGCATACATTCACCATCAGGTTTATATGAAAGGTTACTGTCATCATTACAACCCTTGGAATGGGGGAAACAATTGCAATCATGTAATTTTAAAATGGAATTACTTTCTACTCCAGGTGACAAGCTGTTACAAGAATATTTTGGAGTATTTGTGTACAGTTCATCTTGGAATTCAACCTTAATATTTCGAGTAGCCTTATTTTCAGTTATTTTGAGAGGTGGGCTTTCTAAGCTTTTAAGTTTTTTAATTCGAATTCTTCTTTTAATACCTTCTACCAAACCTTCCTTACCCAAAGACTGCAAGAAGGCCATACTTTGAAATTCACTGCACTCCACTGTTTGGAAAGATTCCAAACTGGTTAATGATTCCTTTCTTACCAGGTCAATCCCTGGCTGTGGATCATCACTTGAGGCTTCAGTAACTTTTCTTTTTTCCTTGGCTGATCAAAACAACAAAACATACCAGAAAAGATTTTATATTGAGGAAAAAGCAATACCACTTAAAAAAAAAAAAAGTGAAACCATCTATTTTTATTTCCCTGAATAGCTGTATGGGAATATACAACTGCTTTTAAATGAAAGACCTAATTTCTGTTAAGGAACTACATACAAACCTGCATAAATTCCAAGGCAACTGAATAACCTCTAGCATCAATATCACTTCACACACGCCAAAACGGATCACAAGGGCTCCTAAGAGGGCAAACACCCTCTAAGAGAATTCCTGTTCTTCCCCCTCTCCTGGTCAACCACATGCATTGGTAAAGCCCACGCAAATTCAAGTTAAACACTAGTGTGAAACAAGGATGGGGCAGCCTGAGGTGCACATGCTAAAATGGGAGCGACCCCTGAGCGCTTTCTTACAGTCTTCCCAACTGCAAGGGGAGCTCCGCCTCCTTCGCTGCTTCTAAAAGGATCTGAGGGGTCCGAAGGGCCCGCTTGGCCCCCCATATCCTCCTCTCGCCGCCTCAGAGCAGCCTTCCCAGCCCTGGACGCCTCACCCGACTCGTCACTTTCCACCTCTTCTCTCCCAGACGCCCGGGCCACCATTCTCCTCTTTTGCCTGCGCTCCTCGCGTCCCCCGGCCTCAAGGCCGCTGCCTCCCGCTTCGCCTGGCCCTGGCCGCCGGCCTCGCTTCTTCAGGCCTCGCACGTCGCCTTCACGCCCGGGGGCCGCCGCGGGGCCCGAGGGCAGCGGACGCCGCATCCGCCCCGGGCGGCCCACCCTGCCCGCAGAGGCCCTCCGAGGCCCGCCGCACCCGCTCACAGGAGCCCACCCGCCGCGCGAAGGCTGCTCCTGCTGGCAAGCACCCGCCAGCCTCGGCCGGGCTCCGCGGCGCCTGGCGTCTGGCTCGGGGCCGGAAGCGGAAGTGGGGTCTGTGCGCGGGTGGCCTGGGCAGGCTGGGCGGAGCCCAACGGGCGGAAGGGCCCCGAGCCCGTGCAACCCTTGGTTAAGGGCTTCACTGCTTGCGACTGTGGCCCGTGACGCCTTTCTTGGCCAGAGCCTCCTGGAACCTTTCAGGGCTCTTTCTCTCGCCTGCTGCCCTTCCCACTTGGCCGCTTGCAGAGAGAACTGCCGGCCAGTGGCTTCTAACCATCCCAAGCCTCCTGGGGTCCCTTTCCATCAGCCTTCTCGATATATTTACCCACATATCCTATAGGCACCTCAAGCTCTAGAGGTGCAAAACTGAGCTTATCTTTCCTCACAAGCTTGTTCCTCCTGTGTTGGTGAATGTGCCCCCACTCAACTGCCTAAGCCGGGAATCCAGAAATCATCAGAGACAGCGTCTTTCCGCGTCATCCCCCTCAACCACATTCAATACATCTGCTTGATTCTCCTTTCAAAAGCGTATTTGCCAGCTGCTCTCCCCTTTGCTATCACTTTGCTCTAGCTCTCAGAATTTGAGTGATCAACTGCATCAACCTCCTAAATTGTATTCACAGCTCTGTCCTTCAGTAACCGGACCAACCTTGAATTTGCTCTTTGGTGATTCAGAAATTGCACCAGATGGAGTTGTGGCACAAAGAAAACTTCATTTGCAGCAAATAAGGAGATCATGGGGAATAGTTTCCAAAGCTGTGACTTCCTAGCAGGGGTGGATGGGTTCCTTTCATTTAGGGTTAGGATGAATATTTAGTGAGAGAAGCCTTGTTATTGTATGTAGAGGCAGGCATAGGATCATGCATGTGCCTTAAGGAAAAGTGCCTATGCATACATTGTATGTTATGTAAATGAGGCTCAGGCTCCTCCTTGACTGGAGATTTTAGTATTATAATGAGGTAAAAGTAGTCAGCGATTGTTCTACAGGTCACTCTATGGTCCATCTGTGCAAGCGTGAGTCAGGTTAAGTTCAAACTGGTGTGGGTGGTCTGGGTTGGCTGGGTCAGTCGCTATAGCCCCAGGGAGCTTTCACTTTCATTTGCCTGAGTTAAGAGATAAGCTGGAAAAAAGAGCTTAAGGAAAAATGTGGGACAAAGTTCAGTGAGTACAAGTAGGTGGGCAGTAAAGGTCAGGTTTTGGGGTCTAGCTGGTGATATTTGTAGTATTCCAGTGAAGCTTCCACCTGCTGCTGGGTCTTGCCCCACCCCTCCCATGAAAGGAGATTCTGGCATTTCCCAGCTTGGCCCTTCATGAATCTCCTTTACTCAGAGACTAAAGCTAGCAGAAAAAAAGTCCAAACTCTTCAATGTGGTATTTGTGGCTCTCTTTGATGTGGCCACTGAATATTTAACAAATTTTGTCTCTTACTGTCACTGTAGGGGAAAGTTGAGCTTCAGTGGAAAAGTATGTGAAGGAGCCACCCTTCTGCATTATCTGATTCTGAATCTATGGAGCTATCTTACAGCTCTAAGTTTTAAATAAGTGGTAGCAATACAAAAGAATGTTCTGTAGACATGAAAATTCTGTCTTATAGATGTTTAGTTGACTTCCCCTCTCACTGGTGGTTTTGCCTCAATTTGCACATTCTCTTCAATATTCCTAATCTATAAATGTGTCTGTTCTTTGGACTTACCATTTGAACTGGTATTTATAAAATCTGTCTAATGAGAGAAAGTCATTAACACATGTTCATTTTGACATCTCTATGAAAGTCATGACATAATCTTTTTTGGGGGAAAACTATCTTCTAATATTACACATCTCCTGCAGTTTGTATGCTATGTCATGCCTGTGCCCCCTCTACATGCTGGTCCTAGAAATTCTTTTTTGCTTTTCTCTGGGTGAACTACATATTCCCCTTCAAGATTCAGTGTGAGAATCACCTCTCAAGGAAGCTTCCCTGCTACCTTTCTCCTTACACGTGTGTGTGTGTGTGTGTGTGTGTGCACGTGCACAGGTGTGTGTGTTGGGGGCAAGGAGTGTCAGGTATTCCTGCCTGCCTGCTAACACATTGCCTTTAGCTCTTTACTTGTGTATCTCTTTCAGGGCAGATACCTCTGTTAGTCTTTGCATTTTGTATGTTTTAAGAAAATTTGGTAATTTTTTAACACAAAGTGTGTGGACATTCAAGGATGATGCACAGAGTACTGTGGCAGTTTGGATGAGCAGTTTAAGAGGAGTATTCTTAGGAACTTCTATAAAATAGAACTTAGGTAGGGGAGGTGTAGAGGATCTAGAAACTTCTCTTGTTTCTTTCTGCTTGTGAAAAAACCCCAGTAAAGGGAAACTAGTTTAAGAATTACAGAATAGAAAAAGCTATTTTAGGGATTTCAAGCTACACATTCATTGCCTTTGTGCCTCAGTTTTCTCATCTGAAAGTGAAATAATAGTGTCTCCTGAAGGAAACCAAATATGTCACCCCAAAATATGACTCTTTGACATAAACATTATTTTGAGCTGATGACAGGGAGGTGCAAATATAGGAAAAACTCTCTCTACCTCTCCACCCTTTCTGCCTACAGGCAGGATATAAATTCTGCTTTACTGGAGACAACTCTAGACTTTTATCAGCATAGAGATGGCATTACAGCAATCTGCAAATAAACCTTACTCCATTAGTTTCTTCCCATATATTAATCTTCCTGCAGTTTGCCACTAGGAAGCCTAAAACAGCTTTCCTTTGTCCAGTCACTTCTAAACAAATTTATTGCTTGTTGAAGATGATAGCACCTTATAGGCCAGAGTTCTAAGCCACCACTTTGAGTTACCCTTTGTTGAGGTTTTTCCTGCATGATGTACACTGTTTGCATTAACTGGTTTTCTCTTGTTAATCTGTCTTTTTATTAAACATTAAGTGGATTTGTTAAGTAAAAACCTCAGCATATCAAAAAAGAGACTATATAATTCTGGCATTTACTACCTACAAAATAAACATTGTTACTAATATCTTAGTAAAATAAAAATTCAAGAGTCCAACCTCTTTGGTCTGAATAAAAACAGATGATCTTAAATACAGCTATAGGCCCAGAAATTTAAAAACTTTTATGACACTTAACTTGAGCAATGCATAAAAGAGGAATGGGAAGAGCTTAGTAGCATAGGAAATTGCAAAATCAAGCACACTGAGTGTTCTGAATAAGAAAATTCTAATCTTTATTACAGATTTCAAATTCTTCATACCAAACTGCTTTCACAGAAAACCTGAGGAGATTAAGTGTGTTTATACAAGTTTTCATGGATCTACTGTTCTCTTCTGTGACATGATTATCATAATCTTTCTATTGAGCTTGGTAATGTCTGGAAAGGGCAGGTACAGCTGTTTACCAAAAAAGATTCAACCTTCCTAGTGGCAGATCTCACACACTTGGGAGTTCAGAAGATGGAGTAGAATATTTACCCGTACCTATTGGGTTGCATCTCATTCCACGTAGAGTTGGCCCTCTGAGAGAGTCTGGGTGTCCCTTCTTTTCTAGTCCCTTCCCTTTTTCTATTAACCCTTTACCCATGACCCTGGATCCTGACTGACACTACTGTTCAGCCCTCAAAGTCAACTTCAGGGTCACTGCTTCTTCAATGTCCTTTGAGTCTCTATCCTGGAAAGATGGCAGCACAGCCACATTCTCTATATTCCACAACTACAGCTGTAGATTATTAATGCACAGGACTGGCTACATAATTTGTGGGGCCTGTGTAACACAGATCATGTGCCCATAAAGCCAGTCCTACAGATCCATGGTCTACTTCTGCAAACATCCAGAAGACTACCAAACCTCTCTATTGCTAATATTTATCAGCTTTGACAGTATTACTTATACTCTGTATCATGCCCGTCCCTGGCCAGTTTGCACTCAGAGCAATTCCATACCCTTTCTCTGCCTGCTCTGAATCACAGGGGCCAGTCCCTGCAGTCTGTGTTTTCCATTCTCCTGGGTCAGTTGGATTTGGGTGAGGTTTGGCCAATGGAGGACACTGTGGTAGGAGAATGGAGAAGGGATACTTTTCTTTAGACTGCCTATCAGACACTAGCTGCAACTCCTTTGAGACTCCATCTCTTGCTGGTCAGGCTCACTGTGATGCAGCTTCCACCAGGTACCTTGAGGTCTTTTTGCTTTGAGGGGTGGCAGTGGCTTTCTATTGTTATGAACCTCTGGGAGCCATGAAACCCTGTTCATTTTCTTCACTCATTCAGCCCATCTCTTGCATAACACTCCTCTGTTTAAAATACTTAATTTACTGTTTCTGGTAAGAAATCTCCCCACATGCATTCCCCAGTAAGTAAGGGTTAGGGTGGAAGGAGCAACAGGGATGAAAGGAAAGACTTCTGTTCTGACACAGTGTCAGGAAATGTTCTTTCACCATCTTAAAATGAATGTCTAAATAACATTGTGGTGTTCTCCCAAAAAATGGTCATTTTTCTTTCTCCAAGTTTTTCCAATACTTTCTCCAGGGTTAGCTTCTTATTCAGTTTTAGATTGTAAATCTTCTGTCCAGGAATATCACACAATCAATCTGGTGTTCAGAAAAGAACACTTAGCATTATCTCCTCCAGTGCCATCCATGTTGCTGTAAATGTTGTGTAATCTTTCCTTGTGTCTTTTGCATTTGTTGTTCCCCTACCTGGAATGTTCCTTCCCACCAGAATCAATATGCTCCATTCCCTAACTTCCTTAAGGCTTCTGTAAATGTTTCTATAAAGAGAGAACTTCACTGACCAATATCAAGTAAAAAACAAATCGGACTTAGTAAGGAGAGACTTCTGTTCAAAAGGGTTATGGCAAGGGTTCGGGGGAAGGAGACTATTGCAATAGGGAGAGTACCATGACCATGGGATCTACAACCATCTCCAAAGTAAGGCAAAAAGAATTTTTATTCTATAGGGAGTTAAAAATAAAGCTAGAATGAACCAGGTATGGGGTAGTGTGATGATAGGTTATTATAATTGGATAGTAGAACAGAGAATGTTTGACCTTGAGGCCAGACTATTCTTGGGGTAGGGGAGGAAGGAGGTGCCATGCTGACTCAGGGTGAGGATGGACCAAAGTTCAGGGAAATGGAGGAAGCTTAACCAAAGTTTGGTTAACAAGCAAGCTGTTCTAATTGATCAGTGGAGACAAGCAGTTCAGCTAATCATTTATGAAGCAAGAAAGGGCATTTTGAGGATCCTGGTCTGGCCTTGTCATAGGTAAATAAGAAAGGCATCTATGGGTTCACCTCAGTTATATGGTAAAAGGTGGTCCTTTGCAGTAAGTGGTTTTCTGGGACACAAATGGTGGAGGGATTTATTAACCTTCCCTGTTTTTTAGGATCACAGGACTCTGGTAAAATTTAAAAGTTGTCACCACTTGAAGATAGAAGATGCCTTCTCATGGCACTTTCATCATGTGTTACAAAGTATACTCATTCATTATGTCTTTCCCAACCTCTAGTTATAACAGGGCCCTACTTGATCTCTACCACTGAAGAGAGTGCCTGGTACAGAGCAAGTGCTGAGGACACATTTGTTGGATGCAAGGAACCTGGCATTCTCTTTTTTGAGGGGTTGTGGAAAAGCAGATGGTGGGTTGAGGTTCAGGAAGGCTGATCTGGAAGGGCTGTGCAGGACTGCAGGAAGGAGGAGGCCAACTAGAGAGCCCTCTCCATAGTCCCTCGGTTATAGGAAAACACTGGAAAAACAAGAGATTCAAGAGACCCCAAGGAAGGAAAACTCTTTGAGATCCAAGAGAGTGTCTTACTGATCTCTCTTCTCCCAGCACTGCCTGGCACTAGTCAATCTTTAGAAAGAACAGTCATTTAACATTTATTGTGGTTCCATGGATATTCAAGGGAGATTTGGGAAGAGTTTTTGTCCATTCTTATGTTAAAGAACATCCAGTAAATTTAACTTTTAGATAACTAATAAATACTTTTTTTAAGTAAAAGTATGTCCCATGCAATATTTGGGATATACTTATCCTAAAAATATTTGCTGTTTATCTGAAATTCAAATTTGGTTGTGTTTTATCTGGTAATGCTACCTCTATTGCATTAGCAGTTGGAGTCCCCCAATTACTGGGCTCACCTCTTTGGAGTTGTATCTTTTTGTAGACGTTGGCCTCTGTAAGTCTTCACTGGGTCGATAGATCTTTGATGCTTCTAGGAAGTAAATTTTTATATTTAACATGGTTTTTCTAGTCATCTTCCATCAGAGAGTTATGTTGAGCCAACGTCCACCATTAATGGATGTGTAAGTCACCATCTCCAGTCTTTTCCCTTCCTGTCCACCCTCATTCCACAATTTCTAATATCCACTGCTAAGGAAAATGTGATAAACATCAAAGTTAATTTCTCACATTAATAGAATAACATTATTATATTACTGTTGGATACTTATTTTCAAGAAGCAAACTCTTGTATGAGTGGAAACACCCAGAGCAAGGGAAAATGTAAACCATTTAAAAGGAAAAATAATACTATATTTATAGCTAAAATGCCTAAGAGTAAAGACAGTTAAACAACAATTGAAATATTTAAGTGCAAACTCTATTCCAGGCACTGTTTTAGGCCCTAGGAATAGAGCAGAAAAAATTACCTGCTTTCAAGGACCGCATTCCTGTGGGCAAGGACAGTAAGCAAAATAGGCAGTACCTAAAATGGTAATAAAAAGGTGTGGGGTTAGGTGATAAGGCAATGGATAGGGAGTAAGGGAAGGGTACCAGGGAATGCTATTGGAGATGTTCCAATTTAAAATATGGTAGTCAGAGCACCTCACTGTAAATGCAACTTGAAAGAAGATGGAGCAAGTCATGCAAATACCTGGGGAAAGAATATTTTGGACAGAGGAGATAGCATGTATAGCAAGTACTTGAGACAAGAGTATTCACAGGGGCATCAGAAGGCCAGTGTGATTGGAGGAGTGAGGAGAGCAATAAGAAAAAAGTTCAGAATATTAAAGGATGAGTTAACATCATCAGACATCAGTGTATCTTTCAGTTCCTTCTCTGAAGCCTCAAGCAAACCAATGTACAACAAAACCAAGAGAATGTTTTATATCTTATTTTTAAAAATTACATTATTTGCCAACATTTAAACAAGTGAAAAAATTCTATAAAATTCTGGATTTCTAGTTTCTCTTTAAAATTGAGCATCTGGCAACATCACTGCCTTAAGAAGCACAGGTCCATTTTTCAATTTGATTGTTTCTCATGTATTGAGTTTGCGAAGTTCTTTATAGATCTTGGATACCAGTCTTTTATCTGTAGTGTCCATTTGCAAATATCTTCTCCTGTTCCATGGGCTGCTTTTTAGTTTTTGCTAAGAGACACATGAAAAAATGTTCAAAATCATTAGCCATCAGGGAAATCGGAAGGGGGAATGAAGCATGAGAGACTGTGGACTATGAGAAACAAACAAGGGCTTCAGAGGGGAGGGTGGTGGGGGAATGGGGTAGACCGGTGATGGGTAGTAAGGAGGGCACGTATTGCATGGTGCACTGGGTGTTATACGCAACTAATGAATCATCGAACTTTACATCAGAAACCGGGGATGTACTGTATGGTGACTAACATAATATAATAAAAAAAACATTTAAAAAAATCATTAGCCATCAGGGAAATTCAAATCAAAACCACACTGAGATACCACCTTACGCCAGTTAGGATGGCAAAAATTGAAAAGGCAAGAAACAACAAATGTTGGAGAAGATGTGGAGAAAGGGGAACCCTCTTACACTGTTGGTGAGATTGCAAGTTGGTACAGCCACTTTGGAAAACAGTGTGGAAATTGCACTACTGGGTATTTACCACAAAGATACAGATGTAGTGAAGAGAAGGGCCATATGCACCCCAATGTTCATAGCAGCATTGTCCACAATAGCTAAATTGTGGAAGGAGCTGAGATGCCCTTCAACATACCAATGGATAAAGAAGATGTGGTCCATATATACAATGGAATATTAGTAGCCATCAGAAAGAACGATTACCCAACATTTGCAGCAACATGGACGGGACTGGAGGAGATTATGCTAAGTGAAATAAGTCAAGCAGAGAAAGTTAATTATCATATGGTTTCACTCATTTATGGAACATAAGAAATAGCAGGGAGATTGCTAGGAGAAGGAAGGGAAGAATGAAGGGGGGGTAAACAGAAGGGGGAATGAACCACGAGAAACTAGGGACTCTGGGAAATGAACTGAGGGCTTCAGAGGGGAGGGGGGTGGGGGATTGGGATAGACCAGTGATGGATATTAAGGAGGGCACGTACTGCATGGAGCACTGGGTGTTATATGCAAACAGTGAATCATGGAACACTATATCAAAAACTAATGATGTACTGTATGGTGACTAGCATAACATAATAAAAGAAGAAGAAGAAGAAGAAGAAGAAGAAGAAGAAGAAGAAGAAGAAG
>NW_024424453.1:56882745-56932753 GCF_017311325.1 Ursus maritimus | reverse complement strand
AAGAAGAAGAAGAAGAAGAAGAAGAAGAAGAAGAAGAAGAAGAAGAAGCAGCAGCACAGGCCCAATCAGTAGGAGCTGAATAGCTGCTCCCCCTTTCAGGTAGGGTGTGCTCTGCAGCTGGCCACGGTCTCCACTATTCTCTGCTGTCCTCAGCCAAGTTTGTTTGCTTATGCTTCCTGTCTGGCCCCGTCACCTTCCAAGTTTGACTCTAAATTTATACATTTCAGTTTAGAGGATATATGTAGCCCCACCATCTGGCTGCTCAAAATCACTCTATCATATCCCTTTCATATTATTAATCCCCTACTCTGTTTTCCACATCATCCCCTCCGAACCTTCTCCATCTCCTCAAGCCTCCAGCTCTACACTCTTGGCTCCACAGGTGAAAATGTCTCCTTTTCTGGGGTGTTCTTGGTTGTCTTGTATCACTAAGTCTCTTCATCTGTCCCTCTCCTGAAGGAAATAAACAATGAACAGCCAAATGAGAAAAGCAAAGGCTACTTCTCTAGAGTTTGTGATAGCAAAGGTGTCAGCGACCATCACTTGTGTTTTGTCAGAAACTCAAAGGCAGGCAGAGCAGTGGAAAGCTTGTTAGTTAAAAAAAAGGGAAAGCTTTCAGGCATGCCCTGTTTGGAGGATTTTGGCCTGGGGAAACTACAGGTGGGCTATCAATGTGATTGGTTAGGGATGCATATTAGGCTTTCTGTGGTGGTCCTAAGTTGGAAACAAGGACAAAAATTAGGGGAAGTTGTCAGTTATTCACCAAGTTCTGGCTACTTTGAGCTGATTGTTCCAGAAGTTATTGTTTAACTTCCTGGATTGTTACTAACAATAGCAATCTGACTTCTTACAAGTCTGACTTAACAGTAGGCTGGCTTCCTGGGCCATTTATTGCAGATAAGGGAATTAATTTATTGGGCAGGTTGCTGCAGATTGGCAGGGGGTGATCAAAGTTCTATTTCTATATATCATCTGGACATTGTCTCTTTGTATATTTACAACACAAAAAGAGCCTTATTTTGTTTACCAAGGCCAACCCTTTCACTGATGATCTCAACATTTTATGGTCCTACTTACCAAGCTCTTCCACACCATTTCTTCTTTTTTACCCACCAGATGCCTTTAGGTCCAATAATTTTCATCCTTGCTTCTTAGTTCTTTGAGAACTGGTTTCCTTCTCAGATACTCAAATGAACCTTCAATTTCAAATGAGATTACAGGTTTAAAAAAAAACTGACAACACGAACATCACAAAATCTATAAAAGTAACATAACATTATTATTATGCTTATAATTTCTATATTAAATATATTATTACATATTATATACGTCCATATTATTATAACTATTCTCTTAGCTTTTTTGGCTACATACCCTTGATTACTTCTTCACCTGACAATAGTTTTGTGATATCTTCCTGCAGAGATAAACAATCTGGTCTTTCCTCCAGCATAGCCAACTGAAATTTGTTCATAAGTGGTAGTTGGAAATATAAACATGTGTCTTACACTGACATACATGCTGTTTGTAGTGTTGCTACAGGTTTGTGCCCAGCACACATAGAGATCCTGATAAATTTTACTTCATATTATTAGCATCTGAGAGGATGAATATACAAATAGATAATGACCAGATGATATATAAAAAACAGAACTCTGATCTACAATCTGCAGCAACCAGACCAGGAAACAAAAACATGATCTATAGTAAGTAGCCCAGGAAGCTAGCCTACCATCTATAAGTCAGACTTGCAGGAAGTTAGACCATTATCTCTAACAACTGGTCCAGGAAGCCAAACAATAACCCCTATACCAATTGGTCCCAAATGACCAGAATTTGAGTAAAACCTGACAGCTTCCTTAATTTTTGCTTCCAATGTAGGACCAACCAGAGAAAAACAAATATCACCCCTAACCAATCATACAAGACACAGCACTCCTAGTTAGCCCACCTCCAGCTTTTTTTATGCTAACAGACTCCAATCAGATCACACTTGGAGCTTTCCTTTCTTTCACTAGAAAGCTTTTCCACTCAGCTTGCCTATGAACCTCTGCCAAAATGCAAGTGATGGTGGCTGACTTCATTGTTACAGCAAGTTCTGAATAAAGAGAATTTGCCTATTCTCATTTGGTTGGGTCTTCATTTATTTCTACACATCAAAAAAAGAAATAAATGTCTAATGAATTTATAATTACATATGCTGCATTACCTAGTATATTAAACAAGAGGTATCTTTCATTTTGATTGAGCATTGATGAGAACCCAATCCTCTGTTTGCAATTTACATATCTAATAATTGAAAGAGTTTTCCATAAAACTTTGGGTCCTGTTTGTTCCAAAACTTATTTTTCTTCCACTGCCCATTTACTTCAGTGGCAGGACTTACAGACTGATTTCATATCATGATATGATATCTAATCCATAGGCCCCCACACTGGGTGAGTAAACAGTGTACAGCAGAAGAAATCATTCCTAGTTCAGCAGAACAAGCTGGAACTTAACTATACATTGGGGTACAGGGATCTTAATCATTTATCCTATGAACCCCAAACTAGATATATCCCCAACTCAAATTCTCCTTATCCACAGTTAAGGAGGCTACAGGGAAAATGGTGTCCAGCAGTGGGGGCAGATTTCTGCTAGAGCAGGACGGTGATGGGAGTGTTCAGAATGATAGGGAGGATCTTCTTAACGGACCACGTGCTCTACCAAAAGGCATAGGGGATAGAGAATGAGATCAGAGTTGGGATATGCAGAGTCTTGGGGATAACTAGGGAGTCTTAATCTTCGTTTGGTGATTTTCATGTCCAGATACAGTCCAGGTAAGGGGATCATTCTACCTGCTTGTGTATCATAATGTACTAATAATGTTAATAGATAAAGCTATTAAGAACTTATTACATACAAAGCATTTCTCTCAACAGTATTGTTAGTAGCTTATTTCACAAGTGAGGAAACTCAGGCACATAGCGCTTAAGTAACTTTTAAAGTTTAAGTAACTTTTAAAGTCCCACAGGCAGTAAGTAAGCAAAAAACGTCCAAAATCCCCATACTTATTTGCCCTTGGCACTGACATTTTGTTGGAATCTCCTGGTTTTGTCTCCTTTCTTCCTTTGTAGTAGTTCTCTATTGCTGCTGTAACAAATTACCGCAAACTTAGTGGTTTAGAACAACATAAATTTGTCTTGCAGACCTGGAGGTCAAAATCTGAAATGGGTCTCACTGGGTTAAAATCAAGGTGTCAGCAGGACTGTGCTCCTGTCTGAAAGCTCTAGAAGGGAATCAATTTTATTGCCTTTTCCAGATTTTAGAGGCTGCCTTCCCTCCTTGCTTGTGGCTCTCCAATCATCAAAGCATCAATGTCTGCTCAAGTCTTTTCACATCAGTCATTCTGACACTCTCTCATCCACATTTAGGGACTCTTGCAATTACATTAGTATGAATCTTGGCAAGAGGATACCTTTGGTGAGAGCTGGTGTTCTGCTGAATCCTGGCCCTTTCCCTCCGTTAGTCCTTGAACACATCTTTGCTTTTCTGCCTAAAGGTAGCCACCATCCTGCATTTTATGACATTTTCTTGGTTTGCTTTATAGTTTCATTGCCTATGTGTATGTCTCTAAATACTATTGCATTGTCTGTTTTTAAACTTTATATTAATTGAGTTGTATTGATGTGTTCTTTTGTCTACTTTTCCCTTAACATTGTTTTAAAGAAAGGGGGGGTAATCAGAAGGGGGAATGAAGCATGAGAGACTATGGACTCTGAGAAACAAACTGAGGGCTTCAGAGGGGAGGGGGTGGGGGAATGGGATAGGCTGGTGATGGGTAGTAAGGAGGGCAAGTATTGCATGGTGCACTGGGTGTTATACGCAACTAATGAATCATTGAACTTTACATCAAAAACCAGGGATGTACTGTATGGTGACTAACATAATATAAGAAAAATATTATGAAAAAAAGATAAAGGTGCATCCATATTGCTACATGAAGCTCCAGTTTGTTTTCATTGCTGTATAATAAATTTCATTATATGAGCATACCAAAGTAATCCATTTATTATTGGAATAGGTTATTTCCAGTTTTGAACTATTACAGAGAAGACTGTGAATGGATCTGTAGGTGCACATATGAACACGTTTCTCTAGGGTGTATAGAATTTCTGGGTGTGGCCATGGAAGTATATGTGCTAGAGCTGGCTCATGCTGGCCCCTCAGAACAAAACATTAAAACTTCAGAAATTTTATAAGTAAATTAAAATAGCTCTTATTAAAAATTGTATAAACTTGCAATTAATTATATGTATATATTTTTTTAAAGAATCATTACTTGCTAGTTTTTACACCACAGAAATCAGCAAATATTGCAAATCAGGGCTTTCCTCCTAGAGAGCTAGTTGTTAAACATTTAGCAGCCCTCACTGGATGTGCGTCTTTAAGTCTCTCTGATAAACCCAAACTGTTTTCCAAAGTAGTTGTACCAATTTACATCCTACTGGCAACTTCAGAGTTCCCACACATCCTTGCCAACACTTAAATTATATTCTGGTGGGCATATAGCAGTATCTAATTGAAGTTTTAATTTGTATTTCCCCTCAGCACTTGTCTTGCTATTGAGTATTTGGATTTTCCCTCTCAGTGAAGTGCTTCTTCAAGTCTTCTGCTCATTTTTCAATTATGTTGGCTATCTTTTTAAAAAAGTGTTTTCTAGATCTCTCCTCTGACAAAAAATACCAACCGTTCATTGGTTACGTGTATCTCTTTCTTTCATTACTTTTTTGTTGTAAAACAGGAACAGAAAACTCACATAAAATACAGTTTAATAAATGATTATAAAACAGATATCCTTGCAATCATTCCCAGATCAAAAAATAGACCTTTGCCAACCACTTTTGGTAGCCCCTTTGTGCCCTAGAAGTAACGACCATCCAGACTTCAATAGTCACCTCTTCCTTGCTTTTTCCCCCATAGTTTTAACCCCTGAATGTTTATCTTTATATGCAATTGCTTAGCTTTGCTTCTTAAAAATAAATGTCATTGACATCTTTTAATCTTCAGGTTTCCCCCTTCTCCCTTTGTCTTTCTGCAGTTTGAAGAAATTGAGCCATTTGTTGAAGTTTCCCATAGACTAGATGTTGGTTATTGCATTCCTAGAATGTAATTTGTCATTTTCTTCTGTCCTCTCAATTTTCTGAGACTCAATCCTATTCAAGTTCTTTTTTTTTTTACAAGATAATTTCATAGATGGCAATGTGTTTTTTGTGTTAGGAGGCTCATGATGTCTGTTCACCTCTCTTTCTGTGATATTATTAGCCCCTGATGTTTAATACCTACATGCGTTAATTCACTGGGGAGTGCGAAATAGTGACATTCTAAATCTATTACTCTGTCGTATATTAGCTGGGTAGCTACTTCTATACAGAGAAGCTGCCCCTCATTTGCTAGTGGTTACCTAGTGGTTCTGCCTATATAGAAAAAGCAGGGCAATCGTTTGGTTCAGTTTACTACCTTTTAAAAAGAGTTTGTTCTCTATCATGTTCCAGAGGTGATATTTTTCTTGGATTTACTGATGACTTACATATTTGAGTATTTCTATTACAGCTATATTTTTTATTATCGTATCAGTTCTCTCATCTCTGGCCTTTGGGAGTTTCATTAAGTGCTTAGAAACACAATCCTGTTAGTTTTTGGTAGCTTCGATCGCTTCCCTGCTTTCTGACATGATAAGACATTCCAAATTCATCTTGTACATTTCCTATCCTGTCCCTGGAATCATCCATTTCTCCAAGAAGCCCTGCTCTCTCTTAACAGGAAATGGTGTTTCAAGACCATAGTCTAGATGCTAGCAGTGCTCAGTGCTAACAGGTTGGTCATTTTTTCTAGGCCTCTTCACAGACAGAGTTAGGAGGCTAAATGAAAATACCCACACTAATACCTCTATTTCAAATTCATGATTGTAGAATTTTTACC
This sequence comes from Ursus maritimus, assembly GCF_017311325.1. Taxonomy (NCBI): domain Eukaryota; kingdom Metazoa; phylum Chordata; class Mammalia; order Carnivora; family Ursidae; genus Ursus; species Ursus maritimus. Next base: position 56,926,789 of record NW_024424453.1, on the reverse strand, counting down.
TAATTTATTTCATTTTATCTGTTATCTCCTTTCTTCCATATAAAGAATACTGGTTCCCAAGGATACTGGAGATGATAGATAGGAATATCCCATAATTATATATTTGCTCTCTTACATCACACACCGTACTCTCAGATACACAAAACCAATGCTCCCACAAATTCCAAAATGATTACTAAAGACACCTAACTTTTCCATGTGCTCTCCTGTTCTCTGTGCTTTTAATGGTTTGCTGAAACTGTATTATCAGAGTGAAGAGGTATTACATCTTATATTCTCTCCCTTATAATCCTTATTTTCCATAAGCAGTAGCTTTGTCAGGGATGCTTAGGCTAAAACTGACACTTCAGTGCCTCCTGTGTACAAAAACTTTGCAGTGCATCTTTACATATTTAAAAGAACATATTTCAAATTAAAGAAAAGAGAATTGTACTCTACCAAGGTCACATGTTACACAGTGTATTTTCATCTTTGTGAACATGTACACACTTACCTCTTTCTGTCATCCTTTAACTGACATCTTGGGTTATGCAACTAACTCTAGCAATCTCATTAGATGATCTGTTAACATAAATAATGAGGAAGTAAGATAGCTTATGGTTGTTGCCAAGTTCTTAAGCATAGAAATAACAGATATACAGAAAAAGTCTTAAGAGTTTGAAGGGTTACAAAAGGAAAGGCATTTCTTGGAAGAAGTACACAAAGTTTCATTTTAGAAATTTTGGATAAAAACCATGCTATTCGTTAAACATTCAGGTTGGTAGGTGGCAATTTTCGATAAGCAAAGGGAGCTTACATACCAGGCTTGTCTTGAGCAGTGGCAAGACAAATGGATCCCTGTGCCTGCCCACCAAATCTTAAAAGTTTATAAAGAGGCCTTAACTGGACTCAGTCATGTGTACCATGCAGGTGTTCTCCATGCCATCTCACTATCTCAAGATTGGCTCAAGTTTAGGTTATGTCCTTGGAGCAGCCTCTGAGAGTGGGATAGGCAAGGGGAACCCATATTCCAAGAATAGAGAAGGGAGTGAGGAGCCTCGGAGTGCCCAGTCCAGCTCATGGCTCAATTGACGGTTACCTCTTTTCGATGATGTTCTCCAACAAGTGTACTTGGTTATACAAGTGGCAGGGAAACAGGTAATCAGGCTCAGAAAATGAGATCAATTAATCATGCAAAAACCCTTTATTTACCCAAGATGTATTTGGCTATGTGTTGCTGACATGCATACTTTGCTCATATCATTATCCCATCAATTAGACAAAGCAAACACCAGTTCAGTGTTTCACACTTAGGAACACATAGAAAGTATCTTTGGTACCTGCATTGACTTTCCCAAACAACTGCTTACCTACAAGGTTATTAATCCAGTTGAAGGTTAACAGAAAACTTCTGACTTCAGGCAGTCACAACCCCAATTTTCATATGGTGTATTCACAATGGGGGGCATACAATGGGAGGTACACAGTTATGAGGTCAGTGACTTCAGGCAATGTAACTGTCTTCATAGATAACTAAAATTTGAGAAGAAACCTCTATTTGCTTGTGGTCCAACTTAAGTCACTACTTACACTGCCCTTTCCTATGCACAGTACTTCTTTTTTTTATAATATTTTTTATTATATTATGTTAGTCACCATACAGTATATCCCTACTTTTTGATGTAAAGTTCCATGATTCATTACTTGCATATAACAGCTAGTGCACCATGCAATACGTGCCCTCCTTAATACCCATCACCAGACTATCCCATTTCCCCCTCCCCTTTGAAGCCCTCAGTTTGTTTCCCAGAGTCCATAGTCCCTCATGGTTCATTCCCCCTTCTGTTTACCCCCACCTTTCTTCTTCCCTTTCTTCCCCTACCAATCTTCCTACTTCTTATGTTCCACAAATGAGTGAAACCATATGATAATTGTCTTTCTCTGCTTGACTTATTTCGCTTAGCATTATCTCCTCCAGTCGCATCCATGTTGCAGCAAATGTGGAGAAACCATTCTTTTTGATGGCTGAGTAATATTCCATTGTATATATGGACCACATCTTCTTAATCCAGTCATCTGTTGAAGGGCATCTCGGCTCCTTTCACGATTTAGCTATTGTGGACAATGCTGCTATGAACATTGGGGTGCATATGGCCCTTCTCTTCACTACATCTATCTTTGGGAACTTGTGATGTGGACATGTGTCAGACACTTCCTCCTATAAGCAAATGTTACCTACTATACTCCAGCCCTCCAGCCTATCCCTGCTCTCTTTCTTTTCCTTGTTAATCTGCCTTTTCCTAGTCTCCTCCTTCTTCGTTAGCAGCTCCAAAGGAATGAACAGTTAGGATTCAAACTAGAATAATTTTGAGGTGCTCACTTGTTATATCTCCCCTTCTTCATCTTCTTAGAAAGCCTGAGAAGTGATATCTCCTTGCCAGATTTTGTCCCCTATATTGGTGGACTTGACTAAGAGTCACTGGGGAACAGCTAGCTCCTTAAGGGAGAAGGGAATTAGAGTTGGTTTATTGCCTCCACCTGTCAACGTGCACACTGGTCCCAAACTGCTAGATTTCTTAGTGAACCTCTAATTCAGCATGGCTCAGAGAGTTGGACATTTCAGGCAGCCCTTTGCTTCTTTTTCCATAGAAATCCCAAACCAAGACAGACATCTGCTCCCTAAGAATTACCTGTTCTGTCTCAGAAAAAGGAAATAAAGAGTTCCAGCCAGGGCGCCTGGGTGGCTTAGTTGGTTAAACATCTGCCTTTGGCTCAGGTCATGATCCCAGGGTCCTGGGATGGAGCCCCATGTCAGGCTCCCTGCTCAGTGGGGAGTCAGTTTCTCCCTCTCTGCCCCTCTCCTTGCTTGTGTGCTCTCAGCTAAATAAATATTTTTTAAAAAGAGAAGGGTATAAATGGGACATGTCCATAAGTGGGTAACCTAGATGTTACCCATCTGCACCCATCACTGTCCAGGTGCCCCTCTGCAAAAAATGCTGAAGATACCTAAGTCGAAAGGAAGAATCACTGCATGTAGAGCGAAAGCACACCATCAGTGGGAGAAGATTTGGGCAGAGGGTAGACTAGAGAAGTGATTTGCTTTAGTGCATAGAACATTAGAGATGTTTGAAAGGCAGGTTTTCACACTAGTGTCAGCTCTACAGCAAGACAACTCAGCATAGAGAGAACAGGTTCTTAAGCATGGCATATTGCCAGTTTCCAGATCAAAACCGTATTTTGGTTTAGGTCACAAATTTTTGACCATTTTCCAGGCTTTTTGATAGGTATCCTCTTGGTCACTGACCACCCTTTGAGGAATAAGAGAAGCCTCAAAATACCTTGCAAAGAGCAAAGCCCATCAAAGAAAAAAAAAAGACCATAACATACTTTCCCATTCAAGAAAGCAGCTATGCACTGTGAGCATTGATTGAAGTGACTAAAGAGAAGAGGTTGGGGGCTCTGTACTCAATCTTCCCCTACCCATGCACAAAAAGAGCCTTGTCAGCTAGAATCTCTGTAGAACCACTGGATTTCACCTCATACACCCCAACAAAAGCCCATTGTAAGGCTGCAGCTCCTTCCTGTGCAGTTACTGAGGAGTCTTCCCGTTTCTGGACTCAAGCTTTGCATTCCCTCTCCCCAGGCCTGACTTTTCTATTTGAACCTGTTCAAAGAATTTGTTTTCTTGGCTTCTCCGCCCACCTAGGCCTAACAAACCTCAAGACTAGCAGGTTCTGGCTCATCCTTCCTCTTACACCGCCTTCCTGCTTATTAGCTGAGTCAGTCCAGCTGAATGTGTGGCAGCCTGGAGCTTGTTAATAATCTGGTGCTGGCTGAATTCTGAGTTCATTGTCCCTCTTCTCCTTCCTTCAGTGTTGATATCTATAAAATTGAATTGCGTTCCATAGTTTAACATTGAAATTCTCAGAAAGGCAGAAGGACTGATTTCTACTTGTTATAAACTACTTTATGTAAACACCTAAAAATATATCTTATCAAATACTTTATTTTTATTTTATTTTTTTATTATAATAATTTTTTAATTATATTATATTAGTCACCATACAGTACATCCCTGGTTTTTTTTATAATAATATTTTTTATTATATTATGTTAGTCACCATACAGTACATCCCTGGTTTTTGCTGTAAAGTTCGATGATTCATTAGTTGCATATAACACCCAGTGCACCATGCAATACGTGCCCTCCTTACTACCCATCACCAGCCTATCCCTTCCCCCACCCCCCTCCCCTCTGACAAATACTTTAGAACACAAAGGAGAACCAAATATGTATTTTAAAACAATGAAATTATGCTTTACTTGTGAAGTGTAGCATTGATAGATGAAATGAATATTTTAATCCACAATTATAAAGCGAACACCACCAGGGGCCAGTAAAGTGAATATTGGCTGATTATGAGATGCTGTGCCACTTTTATCCTTTCTTGCCTCTTATGACAACTACTTGTTGTTTCCTTTAAAGTTTTGCCCACTATACACCTATTCTTAAATGACCTAGTAAAGTTTTGGCTCTCTTTAAACTTTACTTAAATGGGTCATATTGTATGATTTTTTTTGTCTTCCTCCTTTCCTCCCATTTTATGTTGCTAATATTCATCCATGGCTTCAGTTTGGTCATGCTCATTGCTGCATATTTCATTGTATTAATGTATCTCAACTTACACATTTTTATTGTTGATGTGCATTTGGTTTGCATCCAGGTTTTGACTATCATAAAAATGTTGCCATGAATATTCTTTTATGTGTATCCTGATGCATATGTCAAAAAATTTCTTTAGGATCCAAGAGTGAAATTGCTGGCTCATAGGGTATATCTTTCTTCTACATTATTAGATAATGTTGGATTCCAGTAGTTGTGAATGTACAAAGCGGTTGTTCCAGTTTTCATTCACACCTGGAGAATATGAGAATTTCTATCATAACATACGTTCAGCAGCATTTGGAATTATAAGACTTTTCACAGATTTTAGATTTTTTATTTTATTTTTATTTTTTAAGACTTTCTACTTTTTGCCAATCTGGTGGGTCTACAATGGTATCTTATTGAGATTTTAGTCTCCCTGATTGCTAATAAATTTATGCACCTTTCTCCCTTAATTATTGACTATTTGGATATCCTCTTTTGTGCTGTGCTTATTCAAATCTTTTGGTTTTTAAAAAAAGTTCTCTTGGCTCATAACTATTCTTTAAAAACAAATTTTTATTTTTTAGAGCAGTTTTAGGTTCATAGCAGTATTGAGAAGGTACAGCTATTTCCCATATGCCCCTTGCCCCCACACATTCGTAGCCTCCTCCATTATCAACGCTTCCTTGAAAGCGGTACATTGGTTATAGTTGATGAATATCAGCATTACCCCAAAATTCATAGTTTACATTAGGGCTTACTTTTGTACATTCTATGGGTTTGGACAAATTTATAATGACACGTAGCCTTTTTAATTTTTACTATTTGTAGGAATTCTTTACACATTCTGAATTTGAATTTTATGACTGGCTTGCCTTTTCACTTTCTTTATGGTGTCTTTTGATAAACAGAAGTTGTTAAATTTAATGTAGCGAATTTATTAAGCTTTTCCTTAAAGTCACTGTTCTTTGTTTAAAAAATATTGTCCTGCCCGCAAGTCAGAACAATATTCTACATTATCTTCTGAAAGCTTAGGGTTGCCTCTCACATTTAGATTTACGAGATACAGGTTTCAACATATTTTTTTCCCCATGTGAATACTCAGTTGTTTTAGCACCATTTATTGCAAAAATCATCCTTTCCCCCAGTATTATACAATGCACCTTCATTATAAACAGTGTCCCCATATTTGAGACTCTTTCTAGGCTCTCTATTTTTTTCCATTGGCTCATTTGTCTAGTCCTGTATCAATATCACTTTCTTCATTACTACAGTTTTATAAAAAGAATTGGTGGAGCAAGTCCTCCAATCATATGCTTCTGCTTAAGCCTATTTTGGATCTCCTTGGCTTTTATATTTTCATATATTTTACAAGATCATTTATCAAATGCTTTCTGTGTTGAAATGATCACATCATTTTTCTCCTCTAATCTATTAATGTGATGAGTTAAGTTAATTTATTTTCAAGTATTAAAACATGCTTGCATTCCTGGGATAAACTCAACTTGGTCATGGTGTAATAACGTTTTCATATATTCAATAATTTTTGTTGCCTGTATTTTTTTGAGATTTTTGTACTTATGTTCATGAATAAGGTTGCCTTATACTTTTTCTTTCTTACATAGTTCTTTTTTTAAAAAGATTTTATTAAAAAAATAAAAACAGAAAATAAAATAAAAAAGATTTTATTTATTTGAGAGAGAGAACACGCATGAGCAGGGGAGGGGAGGAGGGAGAGGGAGCAGCAGTCTCCCCACTGAGCAGGGAGCACAACACAGGGCTCAATCCCAGGACCCTTGGATCATGACCCAAGCTGAAGGCAGACACTTAACTGACTGAGCCTCCCAGGTGCTCCTTCTTCTGACTTAGTTCTTGACAAGTTTTGATGTCAAAGTTATGCTTGCCTCATAAAATGATTTGGGCATTTTATTCTTTTTTCTATTCTCTGGCATAGTAGGGTTAGATTATAGTTATATCATCCATAAATGTCTTGCTGGACATTTCTGAGTCTGGAGTTTTCTGTGGGGAAAGAGGCAGGTGTTTGTTTGTTTGTTTGTTTTTACCACTGAGTCAACTTCTTTAGTGGTCATAGAACTATTCAAGTTTTCTACTTATTGTTAGGAAAGTAATTTATTTTTTTTCTAGCAATTTGTCCATTTAATCCAGATGATATGAACCTGGGCCACATACCCAGGTGATGGCTGTGTCATTCTTGCCCTGAGGATAGAACCCATTTATATCATGATTTAGTAAAAAGTTTTAGAAACAAATGCCTGCACAGACATGAGGATAATTAGTTGGGAGTTTATAGATTTTAGGCTGGAAACCACCAAGTCATCTTCTGTTTGCTGGTCTCACCACCTGCAACCTGGCTATCATGTTCACACTAGCTTTGAATTCTTCATGACCTTTCTAAAGTCTGTGATTTCACTTTTTTTTAAAGCTTTACCTGGATGTTTTTCCTCTTTCTTCTACCTGTATTATTTCAGCTCAATATTACTGGGTCTGTTCAAATGCCAGCCATTCTTGAGGATGTCTCCCCCTTGGAATCCTCTGATCTTCCATATCTGTTATGTACCTACTTCATTCTGTATTGTATGCCCTTGGTTGCTTGGATATTGGTCTTGTTCCCCCAAAACTATAGTTTACTTGCAGGTGTCTTTTTATTCATCTTAGTAACTACTACAAGGTCTGGCACTGTGATTGGCTTTAGTAGCACTCAATAAATACTGGTCGAATAAATGAAGCTAGTAATGAAGAGATTTTCAAATTCTCTTTATTTTAATGATGATGGAAAATACAATATAAAATATATTCTTAGTGTTATTGTTAATATTTTAATTTTTTAACTCGTGATGGACAAAAATGGCATCTTCTAATTTGCACTTCTTTGAATATTATTGAGGTTCAACATATTTTCATGAGGTTTCAGTTATTGTTTCTTCTATGAATTTGTATTCATATCCTCTGCCAATTTTGGTGATTTTTTTCTGTAGATTTGCATATATTCTGTCTATATCACGGATATTACCTTCCTGATTATGCATATTACTGGTATTTTCTCCTTTAATTCTTGCCTTTTAATTCTGTCTGTGATATCTTTTGTTAAATAAAAGATTTGAATTTGCATGTGTTCAATCTGTCAGTGATTTCCTCTCCACACTTGGTTTCCATAAAAACCCTTCTTCTTTGAGAAGAGAGCTCTTGAGCAAGGAGGCCTCCTTTCTGAGAGATAGCTATTTTATGTCTAATAAGAGACCCTTAAGTAGGACAGCAGTGAATCTTTCCACGTATTTTAATTTAGGGATCCAAATTCTCATATGTATGCTATAGATACATAATAGCATATCAAGATTAATGCTTATGTTTATTTTCTTCATCATTGGCTGACATCAGCACTCATCATTTGGTTTTGTGATTCACTGAATTTTTTAGATGGTTCAATAATTTCCGTATGAATCCATATGAAACCCTTCAGAGATAACCCTTTCAGTGTGCATATTCTGTCAAATTCCTTCTGATCCTTCAACTTCTACTCTAGCCAAACTAATCAATATTTATAATAGAATATTTTTAAGGTCTGAAGTCCAGGATTTATGACTATATTCAGGTAGGCTTGGGTTCCTATACTGGCTTAAGCTTTAATATAGACTATTGTCTTTCATTTTTTATAGTCAGAAATTATTCCCAAGACCTGTTGGCATATTACTGTGAAGATTTTTAAAAATAATCTTGCTTTCAAGTGTACTTTTTTATCTCTCCTGAAATTTGAATTTGCATGAAGAAATAACCACCTTGAATGGTTCCTATTAGTTGCTTTCCTTTGTACTTGTTTAAATGTTTAACCTGATATAAATTTTGGGCTTTAAACTCAGAATTGTTGCCCTAGGATTCTTCTCCAGTAGTGAGGTCTAGAGAGAGTAGGTTGTACTCTCATTTGTACCTGATTATTTACCTGAGATTTTTTTTTTTAGCAGCAACCCAGAAGAATAAGTAATTCTGATCATAAAACCAGCAATAACATTCTCTTATTTTGAATCTAAATAATAATAGCAAATGCTGTGCTTACTATGTTCTAAGTCTTTACATATGGTAATTCATTTATTACACAACAACCCTATATTTAACAGATGGTGAAACTGAGGCTCCAAGAAATTATAGGGAAATAACAGAACCAAGTTTAATATCAAGATGACCAGCTCCAGAACGAGGTTCTTAACCACTATACTATGCTGTTCAATTATTATTTATCTAGAAAAATTGGAGTCAGGATAAGAGGAAGCTCATAAGCTGGTGGCCAACACATTGGAGCAGACCCCTTCAAATTAATTCAAAGTAAAATCTGGAATGTGCTATGAAATAGACTAACAAACACCATAATAATAGAATAGTATGAAATGGATATTTTTCTAAGGTTCTTTATATATATATTAATTCATTTAATCTTCATAACAATCTTATGAAAAGGGTACTGCTATTTCCCCGCTTCACTAATGGACAAACTGAGGCCCAGAGAGGCAAAATAATTAACCTAAGGACACATGGCATGAAGTCCTTTACTAGTGTCTATTTCTAGCTATAAACCATTTGTTCTCTACAAGCATTCAAGTTTTTTTATATGTATACTCTCATTTTATTCTCAAACTATTAGTGTACCAAACTCTTCAGTTAGTCAGTGTTTAATTTACTTTAGCAGTTAAAATGTGTTTTCCATTTTAGGCCATTAGGAAATAATTAAGAGTTTTTCAGCACTCAAGGTAAAACTACAAGTCATTTTGTTGAAATGAAATCATGGCAATAAATTGTTAGCAAGAACCACAATCCAGGGTTTCAGGACCTGAAAGGAGACAGATGGAGTCCCCAGATGGTCAGTACAGACTCAGGAAGTAAATAGAAATGCTTGAAACCCAACCAGGAGGAAGGCTGGGGTTTCACATCCATTCTGCTCAACTCTGCCCTTTTTTTGTGTGCTATGCATTTCAAGGTAATTGTTTAGGGAATTTAGGCGAATTGGGCCATTTGAAGTGGGGAAGAATGAGTGGAAATGAAGAATAGCTGTTGCTTGTTGACACAATGTAGGGTCAGGGCACAGGTCACCTCTACCTCTTAGGCTAGAAAGCACACAGTCTGAGATGGAGTTTACCTTGGGCAAGGTTCTTACACACTGTTGAGTACATTGCTGAGTGTATAATTTGCCCAACCACACACAGTGGCCCAGCTGGTATGAAATGCCAGAATTTCTTATTGTATAGATCTAATGTTAAATAAATTCACCAAAAAAGATTTTCAAAATATAGAACACCTTTGTTCCCCTAAACCTTTTCTTGTCAGTTTTATCGCAATGGTTTTTTTTTTTTAAAATGAAATAACAGCTTTATTAAAATATAATTCACATACCATACATTTAATCCATTTAAAGTATACAACTTAGTGGTTTTTAATATATTCAGGATTGTGCAACTATCCCCACAATCAATTTTAGAACATTTCACATGCCCCAAAAAACCCCATCCCCACTAGCAGTCACTCCCCATCTCCTTCCAACCATTCCAGCCCTTGGTGACCACAAATATACTTTTTATCTGTACGGATTTGCCTGTTTTGGGAATTTCATATTAATAGAATCATATGTGATCTTTTCTGTCTGGCTTCTTTCACTTTGCATGTTTTCAAGATTCATCCACGTTGTAGTGTGTATTAATACTTTGTTCCTTTTTATTGCCAAATAATATTCCATTGCATGGATATACCACACTTTGTTTACCTATTCATTAGTTGATGGACAATTGGGTTGTGGCCACTTTTTGGCTATCATAAACAACAATGCTTTGAATACTTATATATAAGTTTTTGTGTGGACATATGTTTTTATTCCTCTTGGTTATATGCCTAGGAGTGGGATTGATGGGTCATATGGCAACTTTATATTAAACCATTTAAGGAACTGCCAGACTGCTATTTGCATTTCCATCAGCAGCGTTTGAAGGTTTCAATTTTTCCACATCATCACCAACATTTATCTGTCTTCTGATTCTATCCATACTAGTAGGTGTAAGTGATATCTCATTGTGATTTTTATTTCGTTTCCCTCATGACTAAACATGATGAACATCTTTCCATGTGCATATTGACCATTTGCATATCTTTTTTGGAGAAATGTCTATTCAGATACTTTGCTTATTTAAAAACCTGAGTTATTTTGGGGGCAGCTGGGTGGCTCAGTTTGTTGAGTGTCAGACTCTTAATTTCAGCTCAGGTCATGATCTCAGGGTCAAAGGATTAAGCCCCAAGTTGGGCTCTGTGCTCAGTGTGGAGTCTGCTTGGGATTTTCTCTCTGTCCCTCTCCCTCTGCTTCTCCCTCCCCTTGAGCTTTCTCTCTAAATAAATAAATAAATAAATAAATAAAATCTTTTTTAAAAAATTGAATTATTTGTCATGTTACTACTGAGGTGTAGGAGTTCTTTACATATTCTAGATACAAGTCTCTTATCAGATATGTGATTTATACAAATTTTCTCCCATTCTGTGGGTTGTCTTTTCACTTTCTGAAGATGTCCACTGAAGCACAAAAGTTTTAATTTTTATGAAATCCAATTACTGCATTTTTTTGTTTGTTCCTTGTACTTTTCATGGCATATCTAATCCCAGGTCATGAAGATTTACACCTGTGTTTTCTTCTGAGTTTTGTGGTTGTAGCTCTTAACTTTAGTCTTTGATAACCACAGTGTAAATGATGGCTTCTTCCATGTGATAGATTTTTGCAGTGCACATCCTGTGTAACCCTGTGTGGCACTTCTGACTTAGGAGAATCTAGTAATAAATCAGATCTACAAATACTTGTGGTGTGCCTTTTAATGTGCAAGGTACCACACTTGTCGATAGGCGTTAGGACAAGGTTTAGGGGATATGCAGCTGTGGCAATTAACTCTAACAACTAGTTATTGAGCAGCTACTATTTGGAATGCTCTTCTGGGGCACTAAAATGAGTAACAGACAATCTTCATCCTCAATGAGCTTAGAATCCAGTGTAAGAAGGACAATTAGACACCTGCAACCACTGTATGAATCAGCCATCTTTGTAGGCTACTGTCATTCCAACAATAAAGTCAGGGTCACTTGCCCAAAAATTAGCATCAACCCCTTCCCAAGCTACCCCAAATAAGCTCATTATCTAAGCTCAAGCATTATTTTCCAGTCCCTCTGTCCAGAAGCCCTAATCCCTGACCTATGGAGAGGTCCTGGAGCCACTTCTGTTCATAGCACAGACACAGCTGTGGAGTATACAGTGGTATCCCAAGTAAATCTTGGAGCAGACCACCCATGATATGGAGTCGTAGGAAGTGCTCCTGAAAGTGTAAGATCTAGCTGGCCTGTGTAAGACTTTGGCCCAACTGAAGGTTTGTTTCTTCAGGTGTGTAGACCATGGAACAATTACATTGTTATTATCTGGGTGTTTGATACGAATGAAAAATCACGGACCACAGTCTCTTGCGGTAGGACTCAAGAACTTGTACCTTAAAAAGCTCCCCTGGTATCACCCATGTTCAACGAGGTCTGAGAACCACCTACTTAACCCATGCTTCCAAATGCTGTTTGGGCAGTAGTTTTTCCCAATGGCACATTAGACTCTGCGGAATGACTTTGGACTTCCCTCAAAAATATAGCCACTCCAAGTTTTCTTAAGAACCCACCTAACATATTTTTTGTAATCATAAGAAGTATTGATTGCTGGTTAGAAACAGCATGCTGTTGCTCAAATGCAGCATCCTTTCTGTGAGGCAACTGAGTAGAATTATGGGCTCCCCTCCCTTTCAGTTTTCCCAGAGTATGAAATCTAGTTACAAGCTATCAAAGCTCTCTAGCTCAACAGCCTCTGTATTCATGGGTGGTGGGGGAATACAGCCTGGGCCTAGTATCCTTTTTGAAACCTACTGCATGAGTCACTGTGATGAGAGCTTTACGATCTCTGAGAGGTAATCCCAGGTTGAACAAATGGGCTTGTGGAAAAAGCTGAGTCCCCAGGAGTGGAGGTGAGCCACGGTCAGCTATGTGTCTCCCTATCTTCATAGAGATTAACTGCTCTGTGCGTGTAATCTGCTCTTCTGGAGAATACAGCTTCCAGCCACCACCCCATCCATTCAAACCTTGCTCTGAAGAGCCAGTTTTCTATGGAGCTGTGAGGGGGAATAGCAGGGTCCTCAGCCAAATGTTGTTTTTGTGAGGTGTCTGAGAACCCTCCCCTTAGGGACTGGTAATTTGCAATTGCCTCAGTGGAGTAACTTTTGGTTCCAAGCTATTCTTTCTTATTTTGGCTTCATGGCTTTTCTAAAATTACTAAGAGGTTGAATTTTAGCTTTGTTTTTAAGTTCTACCTGTAGAGAAATCCCATTTCTAACATTAGGATCATCCCTAGAAGAGTGTAGGGCCTGGGATTATTTAAGCCATGTAGTCTTCCTAGGACAATGGCACTTGAAAGGAGGTTATATTATTGGTATATTTCATGGGACCTTGAGCCTTTGGTTAGAAACAAAAATTTGAAATTGAATTGTAATGTTCAGAAAAAAGCAGTAAAGTACAGGACCATGTGAAGCTCACAGGGACCTTTTTGCTCTACCCAAGGGAGAGGCCAGCCTGCAATGGTAACAACTGAATTGCCATGGCAACACCACCCAGTCATTTTAATTTCGATCATGGCCATGAAGAGGCCAGATAGATGCTATTTTAGTTGGTAGTAAACTCTTGGGTTTCTGTTTTCAACTCAGTTAAGGTGTTGGGTCTTAATTCTGTTTCATGTCTGTTATGTATCTGGGGATAAACCAGGATTGAATCCTGCCAAATGTGAGCATTATTAAATAAAAAATAGTGCTTCCTTGGGCACCTGCTCTAGTTGTTAGCCCTTGCTTTAAGTTCCCTTTACAAGCTTGGAACACCTCTGTCCTTGGCCACCCAGCCTAGGTCACCAGTGCAGCCTGCCGAATCACCCAAACTAGAATGGCACTGCGTCTAGTCTACATCCTGCCTTATAGCCCCATCTACATATCAAGACCTCACTGCCTGTCTCCCATTCATTTCTATGGTACACCCCTGCTACTCTGAAAAAAAAAGCAGTTAATGAGAGAAGCCCATCAATTTTGAACCTGGAGATGTCCTTGTACTTCTTCCCTGGTGTTGTGTTGGCTTGTAAGGCTGTGCCCAACCCAGGAAAGGTGGGTGGAATGAAGCAGGCAAAGCACTTGGTTTTTCCCTCATCTGCTTGAGATATGGATCAAAAGTTTATAATGCTGAGTTTGCTTTTTGATAAAGGGATTTTTTTTTTACTAGTATTTAAGCTATGGTAATTCCTTCACTATGACTTCTCCCCTTTCAGGTGGCCAAATACACTGACAGTAGGGAACAGTTCCTACATTCCCATTACTCACATTGGGTTAACTCAGTGTCTAGTGTGAAGCAGCTACTCAAAGTGTTGATTTAAAAAGAAATGCAGGTTCTCTGGCATTTGAAAGTCTTCAGAAAATCCCAGGTATGCTTGTGAGAGGACCCTAATTTAAGGTGAGTTCTACAGCAAATATATGTAGACCATGTGTGATCCTGATGAAGGGAAACTAAAATATGTCTAAGGTTCCAGTGCTTGAGACACTGAGAAATTGAGCTAAAGGGGTCTTAGTGATAATATAGTCTACCCTATCACTCTTATTCTTTCATAAAATGACAAAATACTCTTCCCTTACAACTCTACAATTGAAATTCAGGTATTAGATTTTTCCATAACTAGTTAATGGTAAGGTGCCATTGGGTTATTGCTATTGGGGGTCTGGCCTGATACTGACAACATTGTCCATCACATCTCATCTACTTTCCTATGGCAGATAGCTGTGGTGGGTTCACAGAACTGTTCAGCTTAGCTATTTCACACTTCCTTTAGAAGTTTGCCAGCCTGGACTCTGGGAACAGTCCTCTTTAGATTTTATTTCCAATTCTTAGTGCGTGTACTATTATGCTGTTTAACAGTCAGATGGTTCTTGTACAGATATAGCTGGTAGAGGCAACTGGCTGGTTTATTTCTCTACATAGTCTTTCCTCTTTCAGAGGGAGTCATTTCTTTCTGGCCACTCTCCAGCTGTGGCTCCATCTATCTGTCTTGTCTCCACCTGCCATAAGTTTCAAAAACCCTAAAAGACTCCTTTGCAATCCCTAAGGCTATGTTAGTGGAGGATCCCAATTGGTGTGCCCTTCCATTGGATTAAATTATTGCTTTTGGCAGAAAGCATTTGACCACATTTTTGGCCTTGGCCCCCGAGAGCCAATTGGCACTCTTAAAGCTAGAGCTTTGAATGGCACCTCCATAGAGAGCTTCAATCTGCTTCATTTACTTTTTAATTGTAAACTTATGAATTATGCATCTATGAAAATGATAGACGCCACATGTGAGATGTATGATTTTCTTCATCTAATTTTCTGTAATATAGAACTGCTGATGACAGAGTTCCCACCCTTTCACTATTGGATTGATTCTTTAGCAATTTTTATTTTGATGTCTGAAAGTCATTTTGAATATCAAAAGTAAGAAGACTACGAGGTAGTTTGTAGGAGAGAACTCTTCGTTAGTACCTACCCTGCCAGGATTGTGCAGCCCAGACACATTTTCTTTAATCTTTACAATCCTGTCTGAAGTGTCTTTTCAATTAAGGCTCATAGAGGTTTAAATCCTCCAGAATCACATTCTTTTCATTTCATCCTTCTGGGAACAGCGTTTTTCTAAGTAATATTTTGTATATATACATATATAGTGTTTAAAGGTGGGAATTGCCTGGTAGCGATTTCAAAGGTAGCTCTGTGGTACCCGGGGTTCTTCTACCGCTTATCCTTCAGGCTACCAGAGGAGACTGAAACAGAAGAGACTGAAACAGAAGAGAACCTGGCTCTTAGCTTTCCCTGTGACCTATTACCAGGTAGGGTGGCAGATACACCAAAGGAAATAGCCTGCAGTCTCCATAACTAGACTAAAATAAAAGACCACAAACTGAACAACACAAACCCTCTGAAACAGAACTTTGGAACAGATAGGTCAAGGACCTAAAATAGTGATGATCAATAAACTTGATATAAGGAATGGTGTTAGCAGCATGAAGCAAGAGCTAGAAATCAAAGAACCAAATAGAAATATGAGAAAAGTACAGATAAAGAGCACATATATAAGATTAAACAGTAGTAAATATAGCCAAAGAATGAATTGCTGAGATGAAAGATCAGATGAATGAAACAGAAAAGTATTAAGAAAGGATAAAATAATGTGTAAGGTATGAAGGATAGCTCCAACATTTGGGAGACAAAGGGAAAGATGGGGGCCATGGCTTATCAGCAAGGTGGCTAGGCTTAGTATGGTGTGATTGTCCACAGAGGCATTATTTGGCCTGCGTACAGTTTAGGAAAATTGAGACCAAAATTATAAAATGGAATGTTAGCTTCTCATGGGGGGAAAAAGAAAATCAAAAGATCTCTACCAACACCAATTTCCTTCTTCCTGCTTTATCCTGCATTCCACATGGGTTTGTGATATATTTGACCAGGCAAGGACAGAATGTTCAATTGTGTATATCCCCCCATCTGGTTCTCAGTGACCAACAGTTTAGGTCACCCCTATTTGGGCAATTCTTTCACAGAAGATGTGGCTTTTATGAGGATATAACTATCCAGGCCTGCTGGCAATCCTGGACACCTGTCCTATTTATTATTTCAAATCCTAAATTACCTGAAAGATATCTGGGATCTTAATGTCAGCATATTTTACAGACCTTTCATCCTCTGCTTACAGCTGTCATACAGCATTAGAGCAGCCCCCAAGCCGCTATTCCTAGTTTGGAGGAAGGAGAGAGTAAAGCCTGAGAACACACCTGAAAAGCTACTGTAGCCTTAAAGGATTTCTATTAGCTTCTTCTCAGTGAATGAGTGAATGGCAAGCCCATTTACCCCAGCGCAGAGATGAGGACACATAAAAAGCAGGCCCTGTATTTACCAATAACTCTTCCCCATAACACTAAAAGTAAGGAGCTTAAAAAGGGACAGGAGGGAAAGGTTCCCCCACCCCCATCATTCTGATGGCCCTGCAGCTTCTTAGTGAGGTAGTGTTGACCTTGGGGTTCATGGGCATAAGCTTCGGGGCCCAGTGAACTGCCCAAAATCAAGTGTAAGATTTGTGTACATTTTTTTCTGGCGAATCCCTGTTTTACCAGATTCCCAGAGGTGTTTGTGAAATGTAAAATGGTTAATTCCAATTTTGTTTGGAGGTCATGGAAAGAATAATGTCCTAAAAATGAGGGAGGGGGTAGGGAGTTTTTCCTTCATCTTTTTTTTGCTCTTGCTCAGTGGAAGTGCTGCTGCCTCTGCCCACCTATGTTTGTGAATGACCGCAGTGGGGCAACCCGACAAACCTGATCGCTTGATTTAACTCTAACGAGTGGTGAGTTGAATTTTTAAGCGTGGAATGTCATTGGCTCTAACACTCATTGCTGGTGAGGATATTTGAGTGCTTACTCTGCACCAGGCACATTCGTGAGCACTACATACGTGAATCCTTTTTATTCTCACAACAGACTTAGGGAGAGATACTATTATCCTCAAGATGATGAAAGGCAGGGGCACCTGGGGGCTCAGTTGGTTAAGTGACTCTTGATTTTGGCTCAGGTCATGATCTCAGGGTTGTGAAATCAAGCCCCGCGTTGGGCTCTCTGCTGGGCATGGTGCCCTCTTAAGATTCTCTCCCTCTCTCTCTGTCCCTCACCACCCCCTGAAAAAAAAAAAAGATGATGGAAGGTGGCAGGATTCATTCAGATGAGGGCAGTCTGCATGGCCATTATTAAAGTCCAGTGTGAGTGCCTACTCTGTAATACCAGGGCTTAGAGTGCAAAGAAAGGAAGTTCTCAGGCTGCATAGACTCCACTTCCTCTGTTTCAATGAATTTAAAGAGAAAAAAAAAAAAGAGCTCTTTGAGTTCTTCTTGGATGCCACTAGATGGTGGTGTGCCAAAGGCTATTTCCTATCAGAATGCTAACTGCCAAGGGATACACCTTCAGTTTCGCGGTAGAGCGCAAAGATTTGCCAAACACCCTGAAAGAATTCTAGGAGTGAGCTGGGAATCTCTTAACTTCCTGCCTACCCCTTCCCCACCCCACCTTGTCCCAACACAATTCAAAGTGAATGTTTCACATTTTGGCTACATAATGCATCTCAAATAATGCATCCAGCCAGCATCTGTCCCCTAATATAATTCTGGGTTTTCATCTGCAGAGCATTTGCAAAACGGGTGTAATGACTATGTCCTCAGCAGGTCATAACAGTTTCACAGTGAAGCAAAGGCATTTTATCTTGACATCTTTACAAAGTAGTTATGGTGCACAGATTCTAATGCATCGAAGTTTTGAGAACCACAGTAATACGGAGGCCACAAGTGTGTATTGAAATATTTTATTGCTGAAAACAGTAATGAGACAAGAACATTTTGACTCTTTACCTTTTCCTCTATCATATACTTTGTCCTCTTTTTATTTATTTATTTATTTATTTTTTTATTAATAATGATTTTTTATTATATTATGTTAGTCACCATACAGTACATCCCCGGTTTCCGATGGAAGGGTCGATGATTCATTAGTTGTGTATAACACCCAGTGCACCATGCAATACCTTGTACCCTCCTTACTACCCATCACGGTCCTATCCCATTCCCCCCACCCCTCCCCTCTGTAGCCCTCAGTTTGTTTCTCCTTAGTCCACTTAGTCTCTCATGTTTCATTCCTCCTTCTGATTACCCTCTTTCTTTATCCCTTTCTTCCCCTACTGATCATTCTAGTTCTTATGTTCCATAGATGAGAGAAATCATATGATAGTTGTCTTTCTCTGCTTGACTTATTTCACTAAGCATTATCTCCTCCAGTGCCGTCCATGTTGTAGCAAATGTTGAGAGCTCACATTCTTTCGATTGCTGAGTAATATTCCATTGTATATATGGACCACAACTTCTTAATCAGTCATCTGTTGAAGGGCATCGGCTCCTTCACGATTTAGCTATTGTGGACATTGCTGCTTCATGAACATTGGGGTGCATAGCCCTTCTCTTCACTCGTCTGTATCTTTGGGGTAAACACCCGAAATAGTGCAATGGCTGGATCATAGGAGTAGCTCAATTTTAACTTTTAAGGGACCTCCCACGGTTTTCCAGAGTGGCTGTACCAACTTGCATTCACACCAACAATGTAGGAGGGATCCTTTCTCCACATCCTCTCCAACAATTGTTGTTTCTTGCCTTGTCTATTTTTGCCATTCTAGCACTGGCATAAGGTAGTATCTCAGTGTGGTTTGATTTGAATTTCCTTGATGGCTAATGATTTTGAACATTTTCATGTGTCTGTTAGCCATTTGTATGTCTTCATTGGAAAAGTGTCTGTTCATATCTTCTGCCCATTTTTGATTTGTTTATTTGTTTCGTGTATTGAGTTTGAGAAGTTCTTTGTAGATCTTGGATACCAGTCCTTTATCTGTAGTGTCATTTTGCAAATATGATATCTCCCATTCCAAGTGGGCTGCCTCTTAGTTTTCTGACTGTTTGCTTGGATGTATAAACTTTTAATCTTGATGAAGGTCCCATAAATGCATTTTATCTTTTGTTTCTCTTGCCTTTGGGGATGTGTCATGAAAAAGGTTGCTTTGGCTGATGTCGTAGAGGTTGCTCCTATGTTCTCCTCTAGGTAATTGTGGTTCCTGTATCATCACTCGCAGTCTTTCCATCCATTTGGAGTTTATTTTTGTATATGGTGTGAGACCATGGTCCAGTTTTATTCGTTTTGCATGAGCGTGTCCAATTTACCCCTTTATTTATTGAAGAACTGTCTTTTCCCACGGATGTTTTCCTGCTTTTCACATGTGCATTAGTTGACCCAAGAGCTGAGGGTCCATTTCAGATTCATGTTCTGTTTCCCATTGGTCTATGTGTCTGTTTTTATGCCAGTACCATGCTGTCTTTGTGATCAGCAGCTTTGTGGCTGGCTACTCGAAATCCGGCATTGTGATACCCCAGCTTTGTTTTTCCTTTTCAACAGTTTCCTTGGAGATTCGGGGTCTTTTCTGGTTCACCTACAAATTTAAAGGACTTACTTTGTTCAGTTCTTTGAAAAAGCGTTCTCGGTATTTTGATCGGGATAGCATTGAAAGTGTAGATTGCTCTGGGTAGCATGGACATTTTACTATTTAATTCATTCCGATCCATGAGCATGGAATATCTTTCCATCTTTTTTATGTCTTCCTCAATGTCTTTTAAGATGATTTATAGTTTCTAGGTAAAGGTCCTTTACGTCTCTGATTAGTTAATTCCAAGGTACGATGTATGGTTTTGGTGCTATTCGCCATAATGAGGATGGATTCCCTGAATTTCTGCTCTTCGTTCTGTGTTATTCGATGAATACAGAATGTAACTGATTTCTAGTCATTGATTTTAATATCCAGCCACGTTACTGAATTGCTCCTAAGCTTCTAATAGTTTGGGCAGGGCTCTTTTGGGTTTCCATATAGAGTATCATGATCGATCTCACGAAGAGAGCATTTTGACTTCTTCTTTGCCGATTTGAATACGCTTTGATCCACTTTTTGTTGTCTCGATTGCTTGTTGCAAGGACTTTATACTTATGTTGAATAATAGTGGGAGAGTGGGCATCATTCGTGTTCTGATCTTAAGAAGGCTTCCAGCTTTTCCCCATTGAGAAATAATATTTGCAGTAGGCTTTTTCACAGATGCTTTTATGAGATTGAGAAATGTACCTTCTATTCCTACACGCTCTGAAGGGTTTTAATCAGGAAAAGGATGCTGTATTTTGTCAAATGCTTTTCAGCATCGATTGGAGAGGATCATATGGTTCTTGAGTCTTTTCTTGTTGATATTGATGTATCAGCAGCTGATTGATTTTGCGAATATTGAACCCGCTTGCATCCCAGGTTGAATCCCACTTGATGTTGGTGGATAATCCTTTTAATGAACTGTTGGATTCTATTAGCAAGTATCTTGTTGAGATTTTGGCGTCCATATTCATTAGGGAAATCGGTCTGTAATTCTCCCTTTTTGAGGGGTCTTTGCCTGGTTTGGGGATCAAGGTAATATTGGCCTCATAGAATGAGTTTGGTAGCTTTTCCTTCTGTTTCTATTTTTGGAAAATAGCTTTAGGAGAATAGGTATTATTTCTTCTTTGAATGTTTGGTAAATTCCCCAGGAAAACTGTCGGGCCTGGAGTTTTGTTATTTGGAAGGTTGTTTATCACTGACTCAATTTCTTCATAATTAATTGGCCTGTTTAAGAAATCAATTTCTTCCTTTTTCAATCTTGGTAGTTTATAGGTTTCCAGGAAGGCCTCCATCTCTTCAGATTGCTTAGTTTATTGGCATATAGCTGTTGATAAAAATTTCTAATAATCCTTCCAATTTCAATGGTGTTCAGTGTGACCTCTCCTTTTCATTCATAATTTTAATAATCTGGGTCCTTTCTCTTTTCTTTTGGATAAGTCTTGCCAGTGTCTGTCAATTTTATTGATTCTCTCAAAGAACCAGCTTCTAGTCCTGTTGATCTGCTCTACTGTACTTCTGGTTTCTGCTTGATTGATTTCAGCTCTAATTTTGGTCAACTGCTTCCTTGTGCGTGATTAGGCCTGTCCCTCTGTTGCTGTTCCAGCTTCTTGAGGTGAGAATAGAAAAACTGCATTTTAGATTTTCTATTCTTTTGAGTGAGCTTGGATGGCTATGTATTTCCCCTTAGGACTGCCTTTGCAGTATCCCATATGTTTTTGGACTGTTGTATTTTCATTCTCATTGGTCTCCATAAATTGTTTAATTTGATTTTTGATTTCCTGGTTTATCGAGTCATTCCTGAGCAGGATGGTTCTTAGTCTCCAAGTGTTTGAGTTTCTTCAAATTTTTCCTTGTGGTTGAGTTCCAATTTCAGAGCGTTGTGGTCTGAGAATATGCAGGGGATAATTTCAATCTTTTGGTATCGGCTGAGACCTGTTTTGTGTCCCAGAACATGGTCTATTCTTGAAAATGTTCCATGGGCATTAGAATAGAATGGTATTCTTTGGTTCTGGGGTGTAGTGTTCTATATATATCTAAGAGGTCCAACTCGTCAGTATGGCATTCAAAGCCTTTGATTCTTTGCTTAGTTTTTGCCAGGGTGTTCTGTCTATTTCTGAGAGTGGAGTATTGAGGTCCCCTACTATTAATGTATTTTTATCTATATGTCTCTTTATTCTGGTTAAGAGTTGGCTTGTGTATCTTGCTGCTCCCCTGTTTGGGCATGTATACTATAATTGTCATATCCACTTGTTGAATACTTCCTTTAAGAATAATATAGTGCCCTTCTGCATCTCTAACTATAGTCTGTAGTTTAAAATCCAATTTATCTGATATGAAATTGCTACCCCAGCTTTCTTTTGAGGTCCATTTGCGTGAAGATGGTACTCCATCCCTTACTCTCAGTCTGAATGCATCTTTGGGTTGAGAAATGAGTCTCTTGTAGACAGCAAATGGATGGGTCATTTCTTTTATCAATCTGCAACCCTGTGTTTGAAGCCAGAATTTAAACCATTAATGTTCAGGCTGAGTACTGAGAATATGCTTTTTAATTCTGCCATGTTGTCAGTAAAGTCTTTGTTTGTATTGGCTGTGACTTTCTGTTTTGTATCACTCTTGGGGCCTTTTTACTATAGAACCCCCCGTATACCTCCTGTAGGGCTGGTTTCGTGGTTATGAAATTAGCTAAGTGACTGTCGATTCTGAAATGTCTTTATTTCTCCATCAATTCTGAATGACAGCCTTGCTGGATAAAGGATCCTTGGCTGCATGTTTTTCTCTGAAAGAGCTTTAAAAATGCTCCCCCAACCCTTCTCTCATTCCAGGTCTGTGTAGACAGGTCTGACATAATTCTGATGCCTTTGCCTTGGCATGCTGAGAAATTTCTTTGCCCTGGCCGCTTTCAATACTGTATCCTTGGATCTCATATTTGCGAGTTGCACTATGACGTGGCGTGGTGTAGGTCTGTCATGGTTGAGCTTGGGAGGGTCCTCTCTGCCTCTTGGACACGAATGTTTGTTTCCCTTGCTAGATTAGGGAAGTTTTTCAGCTAATTTGTTCAAATATCTCTTCTAGACCTCTGTTTTCTCCACCCCTCGGGGATGCGGTGATTCTAACATTGGATCGTTTCGTTGAGTCAGTAATCTCCCGTAGCCAACATTCGTGGGCGTGGATTTTTTTAAGACCATCTTCTATTTTTAATTTTTCCTCTATTAACCCATCCTCCAATTCACTAACCCTTTCCCTCCGCTTCCGTGACCCTGGCCGTCAGAGCCTCTAGTTTTGCCTGCATTTGGCTCATAGAATTTTTAATTTCTGTCAAATTGCTCTCATTTCCGCCCTTAGGGATTGTATATTCTCAGTAATATTTTCCTGAATACTTTTTCAAGTCTACTCATTATCTTGACCATTGTTACTGTGAATTCCATTTCTGATAATTTGGTTACATCCATATCCGTTACTTCTGGGCAGAGGCCACTGACTCACTGTCTTTTCTTTGCTGGGGGGCTTCTCCTTCTTGTCATTCTGATGAAGAGAGGTTGCGGGGTTTCAGAGCCCAAAATTATTGACTGGGTCCCAGGCCGTGCCCCTTGTTTTATAAGGGATCTTAGAGATGTGGGCTTCTTCTTTAAAGATTTTATTTATTTACTTATCTGAGAGGAGAGACAGACAGTCAGCAAGAACGGAACAGAAGCAGGGGAGTGAGAGAGGAAAAGCAGGCTCTCAGCGGGAGGAGCCGATGAAGGACTCCTTTCGAACGCTGGGATCATGCCCTAAGCCGAAGGCAGGCGCTCAATGACTCGCCACCCAGGCGCTGGGTTTGTAGGCTTCTTGATTTTTCAGCCCTGCCTTCTGTGTTCTGGGGGAGGGGCCTGCGCGCCCGATACTCAGGCAACCCTGTTTGGGTAAGTCTCCGTGTCCCCTGCGGGGAGGATGGGGATGGGCACTCTCTGAGCCGGTATTTCCAGGCTTTTGTTCTCTGGCGTTTCCCTGGCGATGACTATGCCTCTTCTGAGGTCAGAGCAGCAGAGGCCATTATCGCAGAACAGAGGTTGGCCCGTTCTCCACTGATGTTCTGGCCACTTTAACTCTGTTACTGTTGGTGCTGCTCAACCCTGCAGCGTCCCGGATGTGCGCACCAACTCAGCGACCCTGCCCTCACTTCCAGGGCCGGCGCGTCTCTGTCCTTTGTGTTTCTAATGCGCCAGCCACCGGCCGCCCAGCGCGCTCCGAGGTCTCCGGTCTCAGTCTATGCCCGGTGAGCACACCTCGATTCCGGAGTTTCATGAGAAGCCTGGTGGCGCGCACCGGTTCAGGGTCTCCAGTCTGCTGTTTCGCGGGTTGCCGACCGGCGCGTCCGCCCGCTCCCCTGTCAGGTAGCCCGCCAGCCGCCAGCCACCCGCGCGCTCCCCGGGAGTTCCCAGTCTCAGTCTGGATCCCTGAGCACACGGGATTCCGGTGTTCGGGAGATGCCTGGTGGCGCGCATTCGGCTCACCGGTCTCAGTCCGCTCTCGAGGGTGCCCTCTGTGAGTCCGCCCGCTCCCCGTGCAGGTGGCTGCCGCTTCCCGGTGCCCAAGCGGCGGCTCCCTCCCCCTTCCGTTTATCCTCCGATATCCATGCACGGTTTACAGCTCCCCTCTTCGTACCTCAATACTCCAGCGCTGGAGATGTTCATTTGTAGAGATCCAGATGCATCATCCTCGTCTCAGGCTGATTCCGTGGTTATTTAGGCTGGTCTGGTACCTATCAGCTCGACTCAGGGGACCCGGCTGAAAAAGAGGGTCCCTACTCCTCCGCCATCTTAACTCCTCCTCTATCATATACTTTGTCCTCTTAAATTAAATCCCACTTTGGTCTTCCCTGCTGTTATTGGTAGAGTTCAGAAATTTACCCAAATATAGGCAAATAATCAAAATGTATTTTGTATCACTAGGAGCTCTCTTCCCAAGCTATATGTGAGTACTACAGTGAGACCAAAACAATCTCCATTCACTTATGAGCTTTTCTTTAAATAGTACAACTTTAATGCCTGTTGCTATTTCCACAGGGCCTTAGATAGATTTTGTATTGCCTTTTCTACAGTCAGACACTGAGATGAGTCTCTAGTCTAAAGAGACCCATCAAAAATCATATATAATTCATGTACAAATGGTAAGACTCTAACTATGCCTCTTCTCCCTTACACTTAGAATTTAAAACAATAGGATTATTAAGCAGTCCGATCTTCTCTTCTCATATGTGCCTGATGAAATGTCTAACAGTCTTCGGCTGTGTTTTCTAGAATATAGAACTAAGGCCAGTATGAATCATTCTGTGAGGTATTCAGGGGGTCTTTGCAGTTCTTTAAGATTCATTGCAGAGCTTTTGGTTAAATGATAAGTCTCAATTCTAACATTCCTGTTTTAGGCTCCCATTAGCCCCTGGGTTATCAGATTACCATTTCAACAACTTTTCTTTGAAACACATAGACAACACTATTATGACTTAATGATATTTTGCATTTCCCATGAAATAGCTTATCCATCCCTATCTTGAGAATGTGACCATGAATATCAAGCTGAATTAAAACTAAATATACTTTTATTTGTTATTTCTGCCAGAAGCAAACTGTGCCATTGGACTTCCTCTAAACAATCCTAACAATTGTTTTTGTGCCTGATCTCACATAGAATCTAACACTCTAGCTTTAGACTCCCCCATCTTCAGCTTGTCTCTTTGTGCTGTCTCCTTGCAGCTGCTGGAGTTCAGTACCATTTTACGGTCACATGTTTTTTCTCCTTGTCCACTCACATTCCACTGCAGCGCCAATATATTTAATAATATGTCTTTATATGTGTATGATTCCTTCAATGCTTAGAAAGTATTCCAATTTACATAAGTGGTTCCACATTATGGAACTAATGCTCAGTTTCCAATCCTTTTTTGTTCTAATTTTTTGTATAGTTCTTAAAATTTTTTAATCCCAGTACAGTTAACATACAGTGTTATATAGTTTTGGGTGTATAATATGAGTGATTCAACAATCCATACATCACCCAGTGCTCATCATCACAAGTGTACTCCTTAATCCCCATCACCTATTTCACCCATCCCCAAACCCCCTCCCTCTGATGACCATCATGTGTTCTCTTAATTGAGTCTGTCCTTGATTTGTCTCTCTCTTAATTTTTTCCCCTTTTGTGTTTTTATCTTAAATTCCACATATGGGTGAAATAAAATGGTATTTGTCTTTCTCTGACTGACTTATTTCATTACTCCATATGTTGTTCCAAATGGCAAGATTTCATTCTTTTTTATGGCAGCGTAACATTCCATTATATATATATAATATATATAATATTTTATATATTAATGGAATATATACACTCACAATGCACCAATCTTCTTTATCCATTCATTCATTGCAGGACACTTGGGCTGCTTCATACTTTGGCTATTGTAGTGTCTGCTATAACATTGGGTACATGTATATCCTTTTGAAGGTGTTTTGTATTTTTGGAGTAAATAGCCAGTAGTCAATTACTGGATTGATTGGGAGGATGAGTTCTATTTTAAGCTTAAACAAAATTTTAAAAGATTTTATCCATTTACCACTTGAGAGAGAGAGAGAGAGAGAAGCAAGCAAAGTGCAAGTGGGGAAAGGGGCAGAGGAAAGAAAGAAACTCAAGCAGACTCCCCCAAGCACAGATCCCATGACTCAAGATCATGACCTGAGCCAAAATCAAGAGTCGGCTACTTAACCAACACTGACCAACTCAAAGCACCCCCTTTATTTTTAACATTTGAGGAAACTCCATACTGTTTTTCCACAGTGGCTGCACCAGTTTGCATTCCACATCAACAAGCAAGAGGGTTCTTTTATCTCCACTCCTCAATAACCCTTGATGTTTCTTGTGTTTTTGATTTTTGCCATTCGACAGGTGTGAAGTGGTATCTCATTTTAGTTTTGATTTACAATTCCCTCATGACTAGTGATGTTGGGAATCTTTTCATGTGTCTTTTACCCCCTCTGGATTCTTCTTTGGAGAAATGTCTGTTCATGTCTTCTGCCCACTTTCTTTTCTTTTTAATGCTTTTTTATTATATTATGTTTAGTCACCACTAGTTACATCCCTGGTTTGCAATGCAAAGTTCGATGACTCATTAGTTGCATATAACACCCAGTGCATCGATGAAATAAATTGTAGCCTCCTTACACCATCACCAGTCAAATCCATCCCACCTACTCTCTGAAGCCCTCAGTTTGTTTCTCAAGAGTCCATAGTCTCCCATGCTTCCCATTCCCCCTTCTGATTACCCCCTTTGTTTATCCCTTTCTTCCCCCCACCAGTCTTCCTAGTTCTTATGTTCCATAGATGGAGAAATCTTATGATAATTGTCTTTCTCTGCTTAGAAACTTGCTTATTTCACTTAGCATTATCTCCTCAGTGATGTCATGTTGCAGCAAATGTTGAGGAACTTCGTTCTTTCTGATAGCTGAAGTAATATTCCATTATGGACCACATCTTCTTAATCCAGACATCTGTTGAAGGGCATCTCGGTTCCTTCCACAATTTTAGCTATTGTGGACAATGCTGCTATGAACATTGGTGTGCATATGGCCCTTCTCTTCACTATGTCTGTATCTTTGGGGGTAAATACCCAGTAGTGCAATGGCTGGATCATAGGAGTAAACAACTTTTAACTTTTTAAGGGACCTCACACTGTTTTCCAAGTGGCTGTACCAACTTGCATTCCCACCAAAAATGTAGGAGGGATCCCCTTTCTCACACATCCTCTCCAA
Source organism: Ursus maritimus (assembly GCF_017311325.1). Classification (NCBI taxonomy): domain Eukaryota; kingdom Metazoa; phylum Chordata; class Mammalia; order Carnivora; family Ursidae; genus Ursus; species Ursus maritimus. The sequence continues at coordinate 56,899,276 of NW_024424453.1, read as the reverse complement.
CAATTGTTGTTTCTTGCCTTGTCTATTTTGCCATTCTAACTGGCGTAAGGTGGTATCTCAGTGTGGTTTTGATTTGAATTTCATACGTGTTCCATGATTTTGTTCTATTTTTTCTGTGTCTGTTAGCCATTTGTATGTCTTCATTGGAAAAGTGTCTGTTCATATCTTCTGCCCATTTTTATGATTGGTTTATTTGTTTCTCGTGTATTGAGTTTGAGAAATTCTTTGTAGATCTTGGATACCTGTCTTTTATCTGTAGTGTCATTTGCAAATATCTTCTCCCATTCTGTGGGCTGCCTCTTACTTTTTTTGACTGTTTCCTTGGCTGTGCAGAAGCTTTTTATCTTGATAAAGTCCCACATGTTCATTTTATCTTTTGTTTCTCTTGCCTTTGGAGATGTGTCATGAAAAAGGTTGCTTGTGGCTGATGTTGTAGAGGTTGCTGCCTATGCTCTCCTCTAGGATTTTGATGGATTCCTGTCCACATTGAGGTCTTTCATCCATTTGGAGTTTATCTTTTGTGTATGGTGTCGAGTGGTCAAGTTTCATTCTTTGCATGTAGCTGTCCAATTTTCCCAGCACCATTTATTGAAGAAGACTGTCTTTTTCCACTGGATGTTTTCCTGCTTTATTGAAGATTAGTTGCCCAAGAGCCGGGTCCATTTCTGGGTTCTCTGTTTTTTGTTCCATTGGTCCTATGTGTCTGTTTTGTACCCAGTACCATGCTGTCTTTGTGATCAAAGCTTTGTAGTACAGCTTGAAATCCGGCATTGTGGGTTTGGGCACCGGGAAGCAGCAGCCACCTGCACGGGGGAGAGGGCGGACTCACAGAGGGCACCCGCGAGAGAGCGGACTGAGACCGGTGAGCCGTGAACCCGCGCCACCAGGCATCTCCCGGAACACAGGAATCCCGGTGTGCTCACGGATCCAGACTGAACCCGGGAGCTCCGGAGCGGCGGGCGGCTGGCGAGGCCACCTGCACGGGAGCGGGAGGACTGCGGTGCCGACACCCGCGAGCAGCCTTTGAGACCCTGAACCGGAGTACGCGCGCCACCAGGCTTCTCACGAAACTCCGGAATCGGGTGTGCTCACCGGGCATAGACTGAGACAAGGAGACCCGGGAGTGCGTAGGCGGCCAGTGGCTGGCGGCATTAGAAACACAAAGGACAGAGACGCGCGGCCCTGGAAGTGAGGGCAGGGGCCGCCGGGTTGGTGCGCACATCCGGAGACTGCAGGGTTGAGCAGCACCAACAGTAACAGAGTTAAAGTGGCCAGAACATCAGTGGAGAACAGGCTGCAATCCTCTGTTCTGTGACAAGTGCAGCCTGCTGCTCTGACTCTCAGAAGAGGCACCAGCAGGCCATCAGGAAAGCTGCCAGAGAACAAAGGCCTGGAAATACTGGCTCAGAGAGTGCCCATCCCCATCCTCCTCGCAGGGGACACGGAGACTGTAACCAAACAGGGTTGCTGAGTATCGGCATGGCAGGCCCCTCCCCCAGAACACAGAAGGCAGGCTGAGAAAAATCAAGAAGCCCACAACCCGGAGGCACCTGGGTGGCGCAGTCATTGAGCGCCTGTCTCCGGCAGGGCGTGATCCCAGCGTTCCGAGGAGAAAGGAGTCCCTCATCGGGCTCTTCCGCTGGGAGCTATCTTCTTCCTCACCTCTCACTCCCTACTTCCTGTTCCGTTCTTTGACTGTCCTGTCTCCCTCTCTCCAGATAAGTAAATAAATAAAATCTTTAAAGAAGCCCACATCTCTAAGATCCCTATAAAACAAGGGGCACGGCCTGGGACCCAGTGAAAGATCAATTTGGGCTCTGGACAACCCCATAACCTCTCATTAGAATGACAGAAGAGAAGCCCCCAGCAAAGAAAGACAGTGAGTCTGGCTGGCCTCTGCCACAGAAACTAACGGATATGGATGTAACCAAATTATCAGAAATGGAATTCAGAGTAACAATGGTCAAGATGATGAGTAGACTTGAAAAAAAGTATTAAGGAAAATGTTACAGAGAATATAGAATCCCCTAAGGGTGGAAATAAAGAGGCCAAATTTGACAGAAATTAAAAATTCTATGAGCCAAATGCAGGCAAAACTAGAGGCTCTGACAGGCCAGGGTCACGAAGCAGAGAAGGGTTAGTGAATTGGAGGATGGGTTAATAGAGGAAAAATTAAAAATAGAAGATGGTCTTAAAAAATCACGCCCACGATGTTGCAGCTACGGAGATTACTGACTCTTGAACGATCCAATGTTAGAATCACCGGCATCCCCGAGTGGTGAGAAAAACAGGGTCTAGAAGAGATATTTGAACAAATTGTAGCTGAAAACTTCCCCTAATCTAGCAGGGAAACAAACATTCGTGTCAAGAGGGCAGAGGACCCCTCCACAAGCTCAACCATGACAGACCTACACCACGTCACGACGTCAGTGCAACTTGCGCAAATATTGAGATCCAAGGATACAGGTATTGAAGCGGCCAGGGCAGAGAATTTCTCCCGTACCAAGGCAAAGGCATCAGAATTACGTCAGACCTGTCTACACAGACCTGGAATGAAAGGGTTGGGGAGCATTTTTAAAGCTCTTTCAGGAGAAAAACATGCAGCCAAGGATCCTTTATCCAGCAAGGCTGTCATTCAGAAAAAATTGATGGAGAAATAAAGACATTTCAGAATCGACAGTCACTAGCCAATTTCATAACCACGAAACCAGCCCTACAGGAGGTATTACCGGGGGTTCTATAAAAGTAAAAAGGCCCAAGAATGATACAAAACAGAAAGTCACAGCCAATACAAACAAAGACTTTACTGACAACATAAGGCAGAATTAAAAGCATATCTCTCAGTACTCAGCCTGAACATTAATGGTTTAAATTCTGGCTCAAAGCACGCACAGGGTTGCAGATTGGATAAAAAGAAATGACCCATCCATTTTGCTGTCTACAAGAGACTCATTTCGAACCCCAAAGATGCATTCAGACTGAGAGTAAAGGATGGAGTACCATCTTTCCAACGCAAATGGACCTCAAAAGAAAGCTGGGGTAGCTAATTCTCATATCAGATAAATGGATTTTAAAACTACAGACTATAGTTAGAGATGCAGAAGGGCACTATATTATTCTTAAAGGAAGTATTCAACAAGTGGATATGACAATTCATAAGTATACAGCACCTTTCAACAGAGCAACGGAGATACACAAGCCAACTCTTAACCAGAATAAAGAGACATATAAGATGAAATACATTAATAGTAGGGGACCTCAACACTCACTTCTCAGAAATAGACAGAACACCCTGGCAAAAACTAAGCAAGAATCAAAAGGCTTTGAATGCCATACTCAGGCTTGAGTTGGACCTCTTAGATATATATCAGAACACTACACCCCAGAACCAAGAATACTCATTCCTATTCTAATGCCCATGGAACATTTCAAGACAGACCATGTTCTAGGACACAAAACAGGTCTCAGCCGTACAAAATGGTGAAATTATCCCTGCATATTCTCAGACCCAAGCTCTGAAATTGGAACTCAACCACAAGGAAAATTTGGAAGAAACTCAAACAACGGAGACTAAGAAACTCATCCTGCTCAAGGAGAGACTCAATAAACCGGAAATCAAAAGATCAAATTAAACAATTTATGGAGACCAATGAGAATGAAAATACAAAGTCCAAAACCTATCCTGGGGATACTGCAAGGCAGTCTATAAGGAAATACATAGCCATCAAGCCTCACTCAAAGAGAATAGAAAAACCTAAAATGCAGTTTTCTATTCTCACCTCAAGCTGAGAACAGCAACAGAGGGACAGGCCTAATCACTCACTAAGGAAACAGTTGACCAAATTAGAGCTGAAATCAATCAAGCGAAACCAGAAGTACAGTAGAGCAGATCAACAGGACTGGCTGGTTCTTTGAGAGAATCAATAAAATTGACAGACCACTGGCAAGACTTATCCCAAAAGAAAGAGAAAGGACCGATTTATAAAATTTGAATGAAAAAGGAGAGAGGTCGACGAGAACACCATTGAAATTGGAAGGATTATTAGAAATTTTTATCAACAGCTATATATGCCAATAAACTAAGCAATCTGGAAGAGATGGAGGCCTTCCTGAAACCTATAAAACTACCAAGATTGAAAAAGGAAGAAATTGATTTCTTAAACACAGGCCAATTAATTTGAAATTAGTTGATCGATAAACAACCTTCCAAATAACAAAACTCCAGGCCGGACAGTTTTCCTGGAATTCTACCAAACATTCAAAGAGAGAAATAATACCTATTCTCCTAAAGCTATTTCAAAAATAGAAACAGAAGGCTTAAGCTACCAAACTCTACTTCCTATGAGGCCAATATTACATGTCCCCAAACCAGGCGAAAGACCCCCTCAAAAGGAGGGAATTACAGACCGATTTCCCTAGAATATGGACAGCCAAAATCCTCAACAAGATGACTTTAATAGAATCCAACAGTTCATTAAAGGATTATCACCACGATCAAGTGGGATTCATACCTAAGGATGCAAGCGTGGTTCAATATTCACAAATATCAGCGTGATACATCATACTACAACAAGAAAAGACTCAGAGAACCATAATATCCTCTCAATCGATGCTTGAAAAAGCATTTGACAAAATACAGCATCCTTTCTGATTAAAACCCTTCAGAGTGCTAGGAATGAAGGTACATTTCTCAATCCTCATAAAGCCATCTGTGAAAAGCCTACTGCAAATATTATTCTCAATGGGAAAAGCTGAAAGCCTTTCCCTTAAGATCAGGAACAGACAAGGATGCCCCTCTCGCCACTATTATTCAACATAGTACCAAAGAAGTCGCTGCACAGCAATCCAGATAACAAAAAGGGATCAAGGTATTCAAATCGAAGCAAAGAAAGAAGTCAAAATAGTCTCTCTTCGCAGGAGCATCGATACTCTATAGGAAAACCCAAAAGCCATCCCAAACTATTAGAAGTTATAGAGCAATTGCAGTAACTAGGCGGGATACAAAATCAATGCTCAGAAATCGTTGCATTTCTGTACCACGAATAAGAGCGAAGAAGAGAAATGAGGGAATCGCTCATTTACAATAGCACCAAAAACCATGCGTTACCTTGGAATTAAGCTTAACCAGAGGCGTAAAGGACTATTATTCTAGAAACTATAAATCACTCTTAAAAGAGCATTGAGGAAGACATAAAAGATGGAAGAAGATATTCCATGCTCATGGATGGGAAGAGACAACATAGTTAAATGTCCATGCTACCCAGAGCAATCTACACTTTCAATGCTATCCCGATCAAAATACCGAGACGTTTTTAGAACTGAGAACGAAATAGTCCTTAAATTTGTATGGACCAGAAAGAGACCCGAATCTCAAGGAACTGTTGAAAAGGAAAAAGAACAAAGCTGGGGGCATCACAATGCGTTTCGAACTTCCACTACAAAGCTGTGATCACAAAGACAGCATGGTACTGGCACAAAAACAGACACATAGACCAATGGAACAGAACAGAGAGCCCAGAAATGGACCCTCAGCTCTTTGGGCAACTAATGATGAATAAGCTTAGGAAAAAACATCCGGTGGGAAAAAGAGCAGTCTCTTCAATAAATGGTGCTGGGAATTGGACGCTACATGCAAAAGAAATGAAACTTGACCACTCATCTCACACCATACACAAAAATAAACTCCAAATGGATGAAAGACCTCGATGTGAGACAGAATCCATCAAAATTCCTAGAGAGACATAGGCAGCAACCTCTACGACATCAGCCAAAGCAACCTTTTTCATGACACATCCCCAAAGGCAAGAGAAACAAAAGATAAATGCATTTATGGGACTTCATCCAAGATTAAAAGTTTCTGCACAGTCAAGAAAGCAGTCAGAAAAACTAAGAGGCAGCCCACACGGAATGGGAGAATATATTTGCAAATGACACTACAGATAAGGACTGGTATCCAAGATCTACAAGAGTGCAGCCTCTGAATGTTTATTCTGTACCAGATGCTGTGGGTGGGTTTTCTCATCTAATTCGAGCTTCTAAGTGAAGTACAGTAATTTGTTGCCATTTTAAAAGAAAAGGAAACCTAGGCTGGGAAAGATCCCATAACTTGGCCGTGAGTCTGTGGTGGCCAATCGGAATGTAAATGTGGCCGCCGTGTAAAGTTTCAGGTACTCTCCAAGCAGACTCATCGTTGGGGTTTGGTTTCAGAGAGAGAGGGTGCTTTACGTTGCTGTTGTCGTCCAAATTCATTTGCGAAGACTTGCTTCGTTAGTGATTACAGTGTTGGACTTGGGTTCCAGGGAGTCGACCTTTTTCTGGCAAAGTTCATCCTAGGCAGTGTTCCCTTTTCGTTCTCCTGGGAATAAAAGATTTAATTATGTCCAGTTTACAGATGAAGAATGGGATGCAGGGGGTCACACAGCATACGAGGGGCAAGTAAGGAAACCAACTCATTGTACTTCCTTGTGATTTTCTCTTGTTTTTGCTTCTTTGTCCATTTAATGCGTTTTAACTTTAGGGTCTTCCCTTCAAATATGCTTCTCTATGACTTTTTCATGGCCTTATGTTCAAATCACTATCCTTAGTAGACCCAGAAGACCTAATAGAATCAATCCTATTCAGTCTCATTTGGTGTCTATACTCCGGCTCTTTGCACTGCAGCGTGTTAGAAGATGGGTTTTTGAGGCCTGGGTGGCTCGGTTGGGCACCTGCCTTCGGCTCAGGTCATGATCCCAGGGTCCCTGGATCAAGTCCACATTGGGCTCCCTGCTTGGTGGGGAGCCTCCACTTCTCTGCCTGCCGCACCCTCTCTTTCGTGCTCTCTCTCCCTCTCTCTGGCAAATGAATAAATAAAATATTAAAAAATAAAAAGAAGATGGGTTTTGGAGGACCCTATAAATTGTATTCTTCCCTACCCCACATTCTGAAACAACTGAAAAAAAAAAAAAAAACCCAAAAACAAAGTCAGCAGGTAAGAAAATGAAATAGATTGGAGGACATAGCTCAGTGTTTGAATCAAACACTTGCTATTGCCCAGTGCAACCTTGACCTTGGACTAGCCCCATCTAAAGGCAAGGTGGCATGTGTAGGGCAGGCCGCCTCCCACTCATCCCGGTAGAGAGAGAGAAAAAGAAAAACCAGATCCCGAGATCAGAACCTCTGCTAGCTTGGGTCTACCGGAGTCCACGACCACTGTGACAAGTGCGGTGGCTCCAGCTCTTCAACCTCCAGCCCTTCCTGACTACAGGGGGTCAAAGCCAAAAACTGGAGTGCAGACTCCTTTAGCTATGGTTCTGGTTGGAAACAGTTATATCTGATGGGTGGCCCTTTTGATTTTTGTTGTTGTTGCCGGCCAGTCAGGGTGAGGTTTTCCTGCGGCCCAACTTTCAGCACCCATCCAGTGGGGCCTATCAAGCTGTTGTGTCGGCTTCCTGACTAAGGTCTCCAGGTCCTGCCTTGCAGCCATGGCGAGTCTGCGTTCGCTGAGTCCAGCGCAGGGCTCCGAGAAATTATATGAAAAGCTCCGCTAAGTAGGCCATTTCTCCTGGGCTTTGGAGTCACCCTGGAGACCTTGTCCTCGAGCCAGCTCTTCCCCTTCCAGTCTTTCCAGTGGCGAGCATGGATACCTGGTGTCCTTTCCTACCAAACATCTGGAGAGCTTCCTGTTTCCTGCACTACGTCGAATGATACTCTAGCGTCCGAGCCTGGCAGTTAGCTTTAGACTGTAACACAAGCGCCTGCCGTGCCAAACCTACGTCGCCAAGGCGTCCGTCTCAGGGACCTCCGTCTCAGTAAGCGTGCCGCCGGCGTACACAACCAGCCAGCCAGGATGCCCCATCCATAAGCTCCCCTTAGAGAGCCCTGGGGGACCCACAGAACTGTCACGTGAGGGACCCTGCCTCTCCGTCCGTGCTCTAATTCTCGCTCTTTTACATTTTATTTTTAAGTGTTTCCTTTTCTTCTGTTCATCGAGGTGTAACCCCAGAGTCGCAGCATCACGTAGGCCCCAGGTGCACAACGTGTTGATTTGATCGTGTGTATGTTGCATATGCGCACGCGCTGGTCGCCGCAGCTGGTCATGTCACAGAATTTCTCTGGTGAAAGCGGTTGTTTAAGATCTAGTTTCTTAGCAACTTTGAACTTTGAGGGTACAATTGACTGTAATTGCTATGCAGTGCGTCCGATCTTCAGAACTTTGTTTAAATTCACCAGTAAAGTGAACTTGTGAACCCCCCACCCCCTCCACCTGCCGCCCAGCCCAGAGAAGGCCTGAATCCCAGGTCGGCTGCACTCTCGTTATCCCTGACCTCCGGGCGGCGGGGCCCTCGAGCTGCTGTGTACCCTGCAGGGCTTGTGGGTCATAAACCTCATGTCGTTAAAGGTTCCTGAAGGTCGCTGGGAGGTGCATCTTGCAGTCTAAGCGCCAGGTTGGCTCCCACGTGGGAGGAGGGGAGGCCTGCGCAGTAGTAGGGGTCAGGCGAGTGCCCCGGGCATTCCCAGCGGGCGATCACATCACCTCAACAGGCTGAGACCATGGCAAACAGATACCCACATCAAATAACCGCCCTTCACTCACTGCGGAGGATTAAGGGAGCCAGAGGCCAAGAGTCTTCAGGAAGACTTATGACCAGAACTGGGGAAGAGGCATTTCCCTCCTCAGCCCAACACCCAGCGCTGGACTGGTCACGTGCCCTTCTCGCTGAAATACGTCCTGTTCCTCCCACCTGGCTCCTTCCTCCCTTACCTTTCAGGTCCAGCAGAAACAGGACCCTCCAGCTTTCTCTGGTCCCCACACTAGGTTAAGCGTCCCCTCCCTTGCCTTCCTAGCTCTCTCCCTATGCCCTGTAATCCTCAGGCTTCTTGGGACTGGTGTCCTTGTGTCCCTGGTACAGAACGAGCCGTCAATGTTCTGAGATGGCTGGCTGACTGGCATTCAGTGGGGACGGAGGAAGAACCTGATAGACTCGTCCTGATTGTACAGTGTGGCCCCAAGCTGCATTCTTGGCCCACTGGGGTTGCTCTGCTGCAGGCTCCAACCTATGCACTTGCTGGCTGGGATTTCAACATTTCATGATGACACACTTTTTGCCTCATCTGTTTATGAAAAATTAGCCACGTTCCTCCTTCCAGAAACTTGAGGTCTCTTGTGGAGTGCCGCTCTTCTTCAACTCTCGTGGCAGAGATGAGACTCCGGGAAGGCGGGCTCCTCGGAGTAGTGTCTTCAGTGACAGCAAGAAGGAGGCGTTGCTTGCAAGGAACTGTGCTGTGACTTCGGGCTGCCAGCTGCCTGGGCTGGGTCACCGGAGTCCATATCCATGCCGTGGTGTGATCTTCAAGCAGGCTTGTGGGCTGGATGTGCCAGAGCGCTAAAAGCCTTCTCTGCCTTAAAATGGATTTGTCTTCTGTCTTCGAGCACTTCAACTCCCTGGACGGGTCCTCTCTCGACTTCACCTCCGCGTCGTCCCCAGATGACTAAAGACTCTGCCACCTGCTGCAGCTTCTGATTGGACTGACTCCCGGAATACCGTTATCGTTTCCGCCGCAGGCTGTAGGCTCTTCGGGGGAACGGAAAGTGTCTTACTCGCCTCTGCACCCCAAGTCCCTGGCCCAGTCGATTGCCTGACACAGAAGCGCTTCGCTTAGTCTTTGCTGAACTGAACTAAACTGTGAGCATCACGTTGGGAGCAGGCCTACAAAGGCGTTGGAGAAGTACATGTCCGTTCCATCTGGGACTTCCCAGTGATGTCAATTTCCCGTCGCCATGCGGTCCGTCCCCGACACGGATGGCTGTCTTTATATGAGAAACCGTGTGCCTCCCCTTTCACCCATCTCTCAGGATCCCCTCCTGCCAGGTGCGCCCATGCTTTGTATCGCCGGGAGAGAGCTCTGCCTGTGACCTTAGCATGATCAATGTGGAAACAAAGGCAGGAAGGAAGCGTAGATAAAATTAAATGTCCATATAACCTGCAGCCCTTGGACAAATACTTGAGGCAGGCAGAGTAGAATCTTCCTGCAGGAAACTCCCAACTGTCAAGTGAATGCCGACCTGGAGGAAAACAGCCTTAGCTTCGACAATCGGCAATCAACAATCGACAATGCCAGGCCTCCAGGATCCTGAGTCTTCTTTAGCATATGAAAGTCAGCACCAGAACTTCCACTCTGTCTCACTTCCCTCCACCCCAAAGTATATAATCAGTTGTTCCCCACAATCCAGAGGCAGCTCTTTATGCCAGGTCGTATCCTATAAAACCACCTTTTGCACCAAAAGATGTCTCAAGAATTCTTCCCCTTGGCTGTCAGCTCTGTACCTCCCAACCACCAAACCACATCAGCCTCACTGGGAACCAAGCTTGGGTGCGTGGTTTCCCATTATCGTTAGGGTCTTGAGGAGGCCTTCTTGGCCTGTCAGGTCTTGGAGATACTCAGGACCCCAATCAGGTCATCCACAGGCACTTCGGTGTTTTATTAAATGAAGCAAGTTTTCTTTTCTCTTTTTTTTAGAATTTTTTATTCGAAAGAGAGCATGAGTGTGGAGGAGGTCGGAGGAGCAGGCTCTCACTGAGCTGGGAGCCCCTACAAGACTCAATCCAGGACCCTGAGATGGTGACCTGAGCTGAAGGCAGGCGGCAACAGCCCAGGCCACCCAGGCGTCCCGTGAAACAAGTTTTCTTACAGTTTTGTTTTTCTTAAAAATGTTTGACCTTGAAATAATTTTGCAAAAAATTTTGCCCTTCCCACCTTAGCCGTCTTACAGTTGCATTTTACTGACTACCATACCATCCTAACAACCAACATTTATTGAGCACTTGTCATGTATGAAATGCTGGGCCGAGCTGTTTACATGCGTCATTTGTCTTCTTTCTTCTTTACGCCAACCTCATGGAAATGGACACCGAAAAAAAAATCATCCCGTTTTATTTATGAAATCAGTTTAGAAAAGATGAAGTATAAGCTCTTCCAACTTTGATCCCTACGAATTTAATTCTGTTATGTTTTAAACATTGTGGGTTTCTTTATGCTGCCCCTACCCTGTTTTTCATCGAATAGTATTGCATAGAAAACTTTCCAGTGATTGGAGCTTCCGGGTGTTGAGCGGAACGAGGTGCTTGGGAAGTGGCCTCCAGAGAGGGCAGGGAAGCTCACGTGCCCCTTACCCGTACCCGCCCTTTGCGTTCCTTCCTTTTGGCAGTTCCTGAGTCAGAGCCCTTCTAATAAACCAGTAATAGTAAAACTAAAACAACTACAACCACAACAGCTTTCCAGGTACTCATGTAGAATTTTATAGTTCCCATTTTCTGGACTCAAGAGTAATTCTAGAAATTGATTTATAATGGTTCGTGTCATTCATCTTTATGTTCGAGTTGGCTTCTCTTTACAGGTACTGCCCACGAGCATTCTTCATCTACAGCAAGACAATATTTTGAAATGTTAATCCTTGTGATTTTCTTCTGTATCTTACTGGCGTATGATCCTTCACCAATCATCCAGGGACAGCATCTAAAATGCCTGGAGAGGGGCGCCTGGCTGGCTCAGTCCGAGGGGCTTGCAGCGTCTCTTGATCTCGGGGTCATGAGCTCAAGTCCCACATTGGGCACGGGCTACTTTAAGCGAATGAATGAGGAAAGGAAGGATTGGAGCTATTAAAACAATGCACGGGGCACCTGGCTGGTTCAGCTGGTAGGGCATGCTACTCTCGATCTCAGGGCTGTCGGTTGTAGTCACTACTTAAAAAGGAGGAGGAAGAGGAGGAGGACAAAGAAACATTAGGAACCATAGCTTTTGATTTGCAATAGAAAGGAAGAGGTATTTGAAAATCAAAAGACCCTGTAAGGAAAGGGCAGAGAATCGTTGCCCATGGCAGATGGTGTCAAGGTCAACAAAGCTGGACCTAATGAAGGCCGGGGTGTAGATCCAGAAGGGAGAGCCGGAAAGTAAGGCTCTGGCAGCCGGGGACTGTAAGCGCCCCTTCAGCTGTGCAGAGGTCTGGGATAGGAATCGTGGACTTGGGATCAGCGGTGTATCAATGAGGCGTGTTGGTTGCCTGTCAGTATCAGTCCCCCTCTTGTGGTCTCATGGAGATATACCAGACATCTGGCGCGTGCGTTTAAAAGCATTTTCCGTGTTGGCTTGCTACATTTGGACACCGCACTATAATTACTCTAGCAGCGTTAGCTAACACCTCTTTCATCTCACATAATTGTCATCTCTTTTCATGGGGAGAGCAATTAAGATCGGAGTCTCTTAGCAACTTTGAAGCTTATAACACAGTGTTATTGATTATCATCACGATGCTGTGCATTCAGTCTCAGAACTTGTTTACTAGTTGCAAGTTTGTAACCTTAATATCTCCCCAGTTCTCCCATCTCCTGAGCCACCAGTAACCACCATTCTATTCTCTGTTTTTATGAGTTGAGCTTTTAAATTCCACATATAAGTGATATCATACGGTATTTCTCTTTCCTTGTCTGACCTCACTTAGCATGGTGCCCTCAAGGTCCATCCATGTTGTTGCAAGTGGCTGAATAGTCCATTGTACATATATAAAATTCTCTTCATTCTATCAGTCTTACATTTGTTCAGAGTGCAGTGTGCCTAGTTAAGGATGCCTTCCCGACTTCCTGGCTGCTAGGAATGGCCGGCTCTGCCCAATGAGGTAAGCAGAAGTAGGTGGGACGGATTACCAGGATACTTTATACAAAGGGATGGATGAGACTCAGGTGAGGTGTTTTTTTTAAGATTTTATTTTATTTTATTTTTAATTTGACAGAGAGAGAGACAGCCAGCGGAGAGGGAACACAAGCAGGGGAGTGGGAGAGGAACAAGCAGGCTCCTAGCGGAGGGGAGCCTGATGTGGGGCTCGATCCCAGGACTCTGGGATCGCCCTGAGCCAAAGGCAGATATTTAGCGACTGAGCCACCCAGGGCGCCCCTCGGGTGCGTTTTTGTCTTTCCCCTGTCTGCCCAGAACGCAAACTTGCTAGAGCAGAGCACCTGTCTTGTGATAGAAGACAAAGCGAGCATGCGGAATGCAAGCTCACGGGAGGATGGTGCAGAAGAAGACAGAAGGGAGTCCCTGGGACAACGACGACATTGTAGAGCTGCTGTGCCAGCCCCATCACGTATTTTCAGTTTTACTGAAAAATAAGCCCCAAAATAACTAGTTTGGTTAAACTAGTAGAGTCACTTTCTGTTGCACATAGTCAAATGCTACCCTGCTACTCATGGCCACTGAATCCAGGGGCCTTAATATAGCCCAGGGAGTCTAGACTGAGGAGAGAGGGGGGCCTCGGAAGAGACCTATGGGAGCGTGGCAGCTGAACAGCCAGGCAGAGGAGGAGGACTTGCAAGAGAACCGAAGCAGGAAGAAGCTTGAAAGTGGTGTTCCAGCAAGGAGTGCTTGGAGAGTAAGCATCTCCAACACCAGGAAGCAGAAAAGGTTAGAAGAGAGGGGGCGCCTGCGTGGCTCAGTCGGTTAAAAAGCGTCTGCCACTTTGGCTCGGAGTCATGATCCCAGGGTCCTTGGATCGGAGGTCACGTCGGGCTCCCTGCTGAGGGGGGATCCTGCTTCTCCCTCTCTCTCTTTGCCCCTCCCCTGCTCGTGCTCTCAAATACAATCTTTGGAAAAAAAAAAAAAAAAGAAGAAGAAGAAGAAAGAAAGAAAAGTTAGAAGAATCATCTTGTAGCCAGATTACCTGGATTCAGTCCTGGTTCAGGTCACTGCTACCCAGGTGACCTGTGCCTCAATCTCATTTGTAACTTGGGGATAATAATAATCACCATCGGGGTCCCTGGCTGGTTCAGTCGGTACAGTGTGAGACTCTTGATCTCTCGGGGTTGTAAGTTCGAGCCCCACATTGGGTGGAGAATTACTTTAAAATTAAATTAAAAATGAATCATGAGCTGTTGTGATGGTTAAGTGTGAAGGGCATACAATAAACCCTCCGTCAGCGTGGCACCACTATCATTCCCCAGAAGGAGGAAGGTGTTTTTGTTTTTGTTTTGTTTTGGTAAATGCTAATCCCTTGGGAAACTTGCAAATGGTGTTATCCCCACGAGTGATAACAGACACATTAGTCATCAGACAGGCCTAGTGAAAGACTATTTCCCCCTGGGGTGGTGCAGAGTTCCTCCTCTGAGTCTGGCTGGCTCATCTCCTTGTTGCACTGGCAAACAGTGTCGTCCATTCAAAGAAGCATTTAGAAGCATTTGTTGAACCCGGTCACGTGCAGGGACTGCGTTGGATAGCCCGGCAGGATACAAGGATGTACGATGGGAGTGTGCACGCGTAATGCGTGGTTGAGAGAGAGCCTCTGGGGACCAACAGCAATGCTACCTTTTTCTGCGGGGCTTGAACCAGGGCGGATGTGACCCTCCGGAGACACATCAGGAAACCTGAAAAGATGAAGCTTACTTGGCACAGGGCCCAGAGATGGAGAGAAAGAGTCCCAAAGCAACGGCGTATTTGGGCTGTATCCAAATAACATTTGAAGGAGAAGTATTCTCAACTCTTCCTCTGGGATCGATGAATTGCTTAAACCATTTTGAGTTAGATTTTCCTTCACTTGCAACTGAAGCAGTCCTAAATATTTACCGTGACACCTAGTCGTATTTGCCTCCTGTCTTAAATTTCACTGCTTTGTTCACAGTTGTTAATGCTCAGTTGAATGAAGGTTGACATGGTCTGGCTAGCCAATTTCAGAAACTGGGTAAATCCTAGGTACCATTTTTCACAAGAATTATATTATGGAAAATGGCAAACAAGATGTAGAGACAACAGTATAATGAACCGCCATGTTCCCATCATTCTGGAGCAATGATCAGCTCATGAACAAACTTATTTTGCCTGCTCTTAACTTCCACTCCCACAAAAATGGATTATGATTATTTGTTTTTGAGAGAGAGAAGAGAGCACACAATGAGGGTGGGAGGGTCGAGGGAGAGGAAAGAGAATTTTAAGCAGGCTCCACACTTTCGGCATGGAGCCCCCTGGGATCATGAGCTGAGCCGAAATCAAGAGTTGGATGCTGGCCGACTGCACCCCCCAAAGTGGATTATTTTTAAAGCCTATCCCATGCTTTATGTTATGTGATCAGTGTGTAGCAGGTCACAGGATGGCACTGTAACTGCCAAGGAGCCCAAGACTTCTCTAGCAGAGCATTCCCCTTGACGCTGGAAGTCAAGTAGTACTCTCCATTACAAGTGGTATTAACAGTGATGCCGGGGGAGAGGGAAGGATCAAGGAAGATTTTAGGTAGGAAGAAGGATTAAACTGAGCCCTATGAGCTGGGTAGAAGGTAGGTACCTAGAAGGATCAGAAAATAGGATTTATAGTTATTTCTAATAAAACAGTAGTATAATTGTAGGACAAATTGGAAAATAAAAAGAAATGTAAGAAAAATAGTTATTGAAAGTCTCATTAGCCAAAGAGGTCATTGGGGTTGGTTTTCAGTATTTGGCTGTTTTTATATATTCTTTTGCCCTCTCTCTCTAGGTTAGTTGTAACTGTACTGCAAATCTTTTTTTTTTTTTTTTTTTTTAAGATTTTATTTATTTATTTGACAGAGAGACAGCCAGTGAGAGAAGGAACACAGCAGGAAGTGGGAGAGGAAGAAGCAGGCTCCCAGCAGGAGGCCCGATGTGGGACTCGATCCCGGGCGGGATCACGCCCTGAGCCGAAGGCAGGCAGCTTAACGGCCTGCGCTACCCAGGCGCCCTGTACTGCAAATCTATATCTCTGTATTTTTTTATTTAACAGGATAAGCAGTTTTCTGTTACTGTGGACTCTTTGTAAACCTAATTTTTAACAGGTGCATAATAGCTCATTAGAACATATGCCACAGTTGATGTCCTCAATCCCCCATATTTTGGCATTCTAACTTCCATTTTGTTGTGTGATTATAAATAACACGTGATGAATATATGCTTTTGTTTAAAACTTTTTCTGTATTTAGAGGTATTTAATGACTATGGACTACCAAAAGCAAAATTACTGGTAAAGAGAATGAATATTTTAAAGAGTGGGCATTTCTTTTTTTCTTTCTTTCGTTTTTCTTTCTTTCTTTCTTTCTTTCTTTTTTTTTTTTTTTTGCCTGCCCATCTGTGTGGGGCATTTCTTTTTTTTTTTTTAAAGATTTTATTTATTTATTCGACAGAGATAGGAGAGCAGCCAGTGAGAGGAGGGAACACAAGCTTGGGGGGAGTGGGAGAGGAAGAAGCAGGCTCATAAGCGGAGGAGCCTGATGTGAGGCTCGATCCACAGCCGGGGATGCACGCCCTGAGCCGAGGCAGACGACTAACGACTCTCGCCACCGGGCGCCCCTGTGTGGGGCATTTCTAATACTGATTTTATGTCATCTTGCAATGTTATACAGTAATCTCAGGAGGTGTTCCCATTTTTTCCGAATAAATTGATAGACTGCTGATAATTTTAAGAATAGAAACCACAGAGTATGTGACAAAAAATAGGATTTTTAACTGGGCACACAGCTGTCTAGAAAAAGGGGACTACATTGGCCAGCCTCCTTGAGGCTCAG